>NW_026129217.1:6398816-6603724 GCF_022985175.1 Labeo rohita
TATTTGGTTCCACAGTGTTTGCTGATTTTTATTTAAACTGTGTAATTTTTTAAAATATATATTACATCAAGGCGTATGCCGTGCTTCCAAGCTTTGCTAATAAACATTGTACGTTTCTTATTTATTTGGTTACACAGTGTTTAACGATTTTCAGTTTTGTATACCTATTTAAACTTTGTGTAAGTTATTATTTTATATTAGGCATATAACGTGGTATATTATTATTATTATTATTATTATTATTTGTTTTGTTAATAAAGGTTTGATACGTTACGTTAATGCCGCTAATTTAAAAGTGAAAGTAAAATGCGCAGGACGCTTTTACAAGCAATACCGGCGCAGAGTACGAGGTGTGCCTAGGGCACCAACTCCCAGGGTGGACACCATCCCAGTTGTTAAAAAAAACTTTCGTTCTATAGTAATATTAACACACATACAGTAGCCTCAAGTAGCCTCATGGTTGCGGCCGACTTCGTCTGGCGCCGAGAAAAAGAAAAAAAGCCAAGATGACGCCCGTGTATCACTTTCAGGTAATCTTGAGAAACGTTTTTGGCTGTTAACGTTAATGACGTGTTTTAATGTCGGTAATAATTTGAGCACTACCAACGCACCTGCCTTACTAGTTTTCATGGCTTAAAATGCATTAACTTAAAAAAAAAAAAAAGAGGCAATAATGATTGGTTAATTAAAAATAATCATATGGTTTTATTAAATAATACTGTTAAAATACATAATGTGGGCTAATACGAAATAAACAATTTATGTACATTACATATTACAAATGGCTGGAAAGGGCGCCAAAGGCCTAACAATTGTTGTTACACTTACAGGACGATCAAATCCTTGTTTAATAGTGACCAAACATTTAATTTAAATATCCACTTAATCTTGTGATAGAAATGCTACAGCCTAAATTAACCATGGTTTTATCGTAGTAAAACTGCTAACGGCCTAATAAAATCATAGCCATAGTAACTGTCTAGACAATTGTAATTGATAAATAATACAATTTAATTGCAATTTATTCATTTACTTTTATATTTTATTAAAGTTCTGTTTTGACTCTGCACAATAGGTTTTTTTGTTGTTGTTTTTTTACTTCCATAATGAGGGAGGGGTCACAACAATACAATTCTGCTTAGGGCACCCATTTGGCCAGCAGCAGCCCTGTTTACAAGCTACTTAAAACCAAAAGACAGTGAAGAAAAGAGAGAAAACTCAAACAAACTAAAAACAAACAACTGCTTGATGCCGAATTGGCACTAAATTGAAAGTGAACGTAAAATGTGCACGGCACTTTTACTGAAGGAAAGCGAGGAAAAGAGGGAAAACTCACAAACTAAAAACAAACAATTGCTAGATGCTGAATTGCTGCAAATTTGGAAGTAAAAGTGGAAGTAAAACGCTATGCTTAGGAAACATATTGCTGTATTGTTTTCTCTTTGTTTTGTTTTTTTTTTCCTTAAATTTTCTTTAGTTGATCTCATAAAACCTGCAGAAACCCTGCGCTGACCATTCTGCCTGTTTAGAAGCTCTGAATAAGAAAATCAGCCGTGCTGAGACAGACTAACTCACTCATCTGGAAGCTCGACCGAGGGACGCGAGGAGCGAGAGGTTTGCGGGGTTTCTACCCGGCAGAACCTTCTTCACTTACTATTGCTCCCCATCGATGCACATCTCAGCGGCATAGTACCTGTAAGTAGAATGACCGGAATGACCGGAATCAGTCGAGGTGAGCCACGGCTTCGCATAAAAGAACGCGACTCATGAGCAAAGCACGCCCATGGTCATGTTTTCGCAAGCAAAACATGAACCATCAACGAGCGCTGCATCAGTGTGAGCATAGCCCAAAACTGAACACAATGATCATATCGATCATTTGGGGGGTAAGCTGCAACCAGAAGGAAACGGAAGGAAAGTCATGTTTATCAACACACAATCCCAACCGCGCCAGCTCTTTTAGAGAAATTACTCTTTTAGAATGATGATTTGCTCTTCAAGATCACCGTTGAGGCACCCAGGGGAACTCTCACAACACTTTCCTGTGTTTGAGGCGGGAGAGGCCGCTGCTTGTGCCATAGATCCAACAACGAAGAAGTGAATGGTGCTGCTTTTCACAGAGAGACGCTGCATTCATCTCCGAAGAGTAGAACAAGTGAGCAGATGCCACGCTGGCCTATTTATACCCGGATGCCCGGGGCGAGGCCAGCTATGCAAATTCTGCACAACCAATTTCATTGGCCTTTTCTCAAGGTTGTCGGAGATGTTTGGGCTCCCAAGAGCGGCCCACTTGACACAACGTCGGAGTGAACGACAGAGAGGAACTTCATAAAGCATTCAGTTTTTTCTTCAGGAGCAATGTTCTCATTCTCTCCAATAAATCCTCCTGAGATTTGACATATCTTATTCCGGTCTAAGCAGCAGTATGCAGTGCAGAAACGACTAAGCAAGTTCACTCTATTGTTTATGTTATCCATACATGGTACCACCCCTGTCACAATGTAAACAGAATGAAAGGTTGTATGGATGGTAAAGGTTCTTAATGGAACCATCAACGCCAATAAAGAACCTTTATTTTTAAGATTGTTCATTCTAGTTAGACACATTAACCACTACTACCATTCCACAAGACTTCTTCTGCTATTCAGCTTTGTAATGTGCCACACATGTAATATACAGTGCCCTCCACTTGTCACCCTTGGTAAATATGAGCAAAGGTGGCTGTGAAAATAAATAGAAAATAAAGCATTGTCCTGCTGGAAGATCCAACCACAGCCCATTCTAAGATTTCCAACAGAGGCAGTCAAGTTTTTATTTTTTTATCTGCTGGTATTTAATAGAATCCATTACGCCATGTATCTAAACAAGATGTCCAGGACCTCTGGCAGAAAAATAGGCCCACAACATTAAAGACCCAGCAGTATTTTTAACCGTGGGCATGGGGTACTTTTTTATCCCTGTCTGCACCAAAACCATCTGGTGGGTTTGCTGCCAAAAAGCTAATTTTTTAAGTGTCATCTTACCATAGAAGCCAGTCCCGTTTGAAGTTATAGTCGTGTCTGATGACTAAATATGCTGGCGTTTGTTTTCGGATGAGCAAGGAGGATTTTTCTTGCAACCCTCCAGAACAACATGTGGTGATGTAGGGGCTGTTTGATAATTTTATTTCTGACCCCAAGACTCAACAAATCTCTGCAATTCTCCAGCTGTGATGCTTGGAGACCCTCATACCCTCCTCGTCTGTGTGCATTAGGACGATAAAGACACAGGTCCTCTTCCAGGCAGATTTGTAACGTCTTTAGTTGATTTGGAACTTCTTAATTATTGCCCTGATGGTGGAAATGGGGATTTGCAATGCTTTAGCTTTTTTCTTACAGTCACTTTCTATTTTGTGAAGCTCAACAATGTTGTTCTGCATATCAGAACTATATTCTTTGGTTTTACTCCTAGTGATGGATGATTTAGGGAATTTGGTCTGTGTGTTCCTCATATTTATAATCCTGTGAAACAGGAAGTCATGACTGGACAATTTCATACTCCTAACCACCCTGGTGTGCTAAACAAAAAATGGAATTTTACTTCAGAGATATTTTACTTAGACAAATTTCTAGGGGTGCCAATAATTGTATCCAATATACATTAGAAAGAAAATAAAATTCCATAATGTGAATCAGCTATTGTGGGAGCAGCCTCAGTCGGTATGACGTCGCACAGACAAGATGCTGAGAACGGCTTGATTTGAAAAAGGGGAAATTATTTTTACAGATTAAATAAAAACCACTGGGTGGATTTTTATCATTATAGGGTGGTTGTGTACACACACTGCCAACACATATTTACGTTCAAACTACATGTAAAAGTAAACTTTGCATCCGATGACCCATTTAAAGTTAATGAGGTAAAGCCACATTTAAACTGCATTTTGGAAGTTCAAAATCAGGCACTATATCAGTCAATTATATGGAGAAAAATCCTGAAATGTTTCCCTAAAAAAAACATACTTTCTTTATGGCTGAAGAAAGAAAGACATGAACATCTTGGATGACAATGGGGTGAGTACATTATCTGTCAATTTCTGTTCTGGAAGTGGACTTCTCCTTTAAGTGATTCATTGAGTGATGATTGACCATTATTGAAGACACCTGATGTTAACAAGCAGAATCAACAAAAGGAGTAAATCTAAATTTCATGTCACCATTATAGTGGTCAGTGTTTGCATTAGATGAACTCTTGACCCTTGACTTTTTTTAATATTAGATTTTGTTTGGCAGCTGTAATTGAATTATAACAGCCAGACAAACCAGAGGAAAAATGATTATGCTTTGACATAATCATTATGTAGTGACCTGAATAGCTGAGTTAGGTTCTTTATTACGTCAACCCTCTCTGTTAAAAAAAAAAAAAACATATGCTGTTTAGGTAGGTTTTGATGCTGGGATGCTGGTGGGTCCTTAGCTGGTTTATGCTGGCTCTTTGCTAGTCCTGAGCTGGTTTAAGCTGGTCCTGGACCAGCATCAAAACCTACCTAACCAGCATATGCTGTTTTTTCAACAGGGCTGTGAATAATATAACGTTTGGTATTATCTGTATCATCAGACAGATGTTTTAAAAGCTATTATTTTGACCAAAAACTTTAGTTTAGACACAGACAAGAATCAGCATGAGAATCACAACAAATGGTGACCATCAAAAAAGCATGTTGTAGCCAAAACTCATCCATGAATCCCATCATGCATTGCGGGATAAATAAATGACGAGCTGAATTGTCTTTGTAATTTCCTTTATTCTATTTTATTTTATTTTTACTGTGTTTATGTGACTTTTTAGTTGCTTGTTCTGTGATGTTCAGAGTTTATCTGTTTCTCTGAATATGCTGTTTGTCACCGTTTTTGAGATTCATATGCTGATTCCTGATATCTATGTGTGCTTTAAAAAAAAAGAGTTTTTCAAAGTTTTTTGATCAGAGGAGCTTGTAAGGAATCCATTTAAAATTGATAGAAAATACAGTTTTGTTTGCTGCGGAACCCCAAGGCAGTTGCAATCAACAAAAGAAATATAACTCAGAGATTAGACTCTAAATGCATTCAGTGACTCAAATTATGATTATGTTAAACATAATTATCACCACCTGATGACTTTTGCTCTTGGCTTGTATGGCTATTATAACTCAGTAACAGCAGCTAAACAAAATCTAATATTAAAAAGTTAAGAGTCAAGAGCCCAACTAATGCGAACACTGACCACTAAGATAGTGATGTAAAAATGTCAATTTTCTCCTTTTGGTGATTCTGCTTATTAACATCAGGTGTCTTCAATAATGGTCAATCATCACTCAATGAATCACTTAATTACCTCATTAACTTCAACTCTGCTTCAGTGTTCATTTTAACACTCTTGAGTATAGACACAAACTCCTGGGAGAGTTCATTTAACACTGGGTTTCTTGCTGTGATGTTGCCAGTCGCTTTTATTATATGTAGTTCATCCACAGGTGTCATTCATCATGTTATCATTAGGGATGCAACGATACCATTTTTTCAAAACCGATCCGATCCGATACCAAAAATTCTGAGTATCGGCCGATACTAGGCCGATATCAGTGGGGGAATTTCCATTTATTAAGCATTTAGTCACATACGTTATTTAATCACAAATCCCATATTTTTTATCTTACATTTAATTGATCAATAACCAATAAAAGGGAAAGGAAAGTTAACAAAATAATTATCTATTTTTCAGAATAAATAATACTCAACAGCTTATCATATATTGGTCAGACATAACGAATAGAAATTACAAATTACAAACTACAATAAATAATTTTATACAAAGGCCAAATTTGATCATATAATACAATTTTAAGAGGTCGTTATCTGTCACCCAATCAAAAAAAATCTTGAGTATGAACTTTTTTTTTTCAAAATGAATCGAAACGAAAAACTATTCGTTCTAGTCACAAATGCGTAACGCATCGGATGGCTTAACATTATTTTAAAACGAATGAAAATCTGCACAATGTGGAAAGCATTTCCAACCCTTATTTTAGCATGACAAGAGTTAATGAAGAAAACTTTAAAATGAATTAAACTAAACTTATATAAATGTAAAAATATATTTTTAAATAATAATAATATTAGCCTGGAAGTTGGAACAAAAAAATGCATCACATGACCGCTGATTTACCGCACAAGCCCGATCCCGGCCCGAGCCAGTGTAAAATGATATAAATTAAGCCCGAACTCGACCGAACCCGTTGGGTCCTGTCGGGTTCGGGCAAAGATCTTAAGCTCTACTGTGTCTGTGTCTCTCTCCTGAGACAGCAAACGTTTCAAAACTAAAACTGTTGGAATGACATCCTCGTTAACAACTAGTATAATTTGGGAGTCCCTAGTTTGGGCTGTGTCGCCCACTCACTACTTTGGCTTTGCAAATATTACAATTTGCAGTGCTACTAGCTGCTGTATCAAGAGTAAAATATTTACCGACATGTTTACCGCGCTGAGGTAGACTTTGCATGTAAAAGGTTCCCTCTGAACTCGCCTGTCACAATCACATAAGCAGCGCAGCGTATTTTAAATGTATTTTATTTTTAAGGCAATGTTTTAAAATAAATAATTGTGTTCTTATATGAGTTATTGTAGTTTTTACAGTATACTATTATTTTTTGCTATTCATTTAATCAAACTCTGGTAACGATATCGAATTTGGATCGGTCACGCATCACCAATATCCGATCCATTCAAAAAGCTTGGATCGGCGTCGATACCGATCCAGAGTATCGGATCGATGCAACCCTAGTTATCATGAACATATTTCACTGATGGTTAACATGCAGAAGTGTCCTAAAGGGGTAATCGGATACAAAGTTCACTTTTACATGTAGTTTAAACGTAAATGTGTGTTGGCAGTGTGTGTACACAACCACCCTATAATAAAAATTCTTATTTATTCTGTAAAAATAATTTCCCCTTTTTCAAATTAAGCTATTCTCAGCATCCTGTCTGTGTGAGGACACACCGACAGAGGCCGCTCCCATGATAGTCTTCTTACCTTAGACCCACCTTGAATGAGCAGTAACAGTGCGAACACCATTTTGATGCCAGAACAGGGATGTAGACAAGAATGGCTCCTAAGCATTTGAGGTGTTGTGTTGCTGGATGTAATAATGAACGTCATTTACTCCCAACTAGGGCTGAACGATATATCGTTATCGTATCTATATCTAGATATGAACTTTCAAGATATTACTATCGAAAAAAGCAACGATATAGACGATATAGATTTCCCCTCTCCGCGTTCGCCCCGCCCTGCATACAACTCTGGCAGTCACACAACGAACATCAGTTTTACGAGTGCCCTTGAATGCACCGCTAAAGACAGCGCGCACACACTACAGAGACAGCGGAGAAATTAAAAAGAAAGAAAATGAGTGCGGGAGATAATGCGGCCGGTGGTAGTGCAGAATCTGACTTGGTGCCAAAACATAAATCATCTTCCATTATTTGGAGGTATTTTGGATTCAGAAAAGACGATGTAAACCAGAGTGACGTGTTGTGCAGGTCGTGCTTAACAAAAATTGCGACTAAGCAAGGTAGCACAACAAACATGTTTCACCACCTGAAACAACACCATCGCGTGCTGCATGAAGAGTGCATGACAATGAGAGAAACACCGGGGACTTCTCAGTCATCCCAAAATAAGCCAAAGCAAAGTTTGATTGCTGACGCGTTCAGTAGCGTAACGCCATACGAGTCGACGTCCACCAGACACAAAGAAATTACAGATGCTATAACATACCACATTGCAAAAGACATGGTACCTGTGTACACAGTCTCAAAAGAAGGCTTAAAAAAAAATGGTTCAGACGCTGGACAAGCGTTATAAAATACCATCCCGAACACATTTTAATCAAGTGGCCATTCCGAAACTTTATAATGAGTGTAAAATGAGTGTTGAATCCGAGCTCCGTGAAATTGATCATTTCGCCACAACCACGGACCTGTGGACGAGCCGGACAACTGAACCATACATAAGTTTAACAGTCCATTTTATCACAACAAACTTCAAACTCAAGACCCGCTGTCTGCAGACATCATTCTTCCCCGCGGAGCATACCGGGGATAATATAGCGGAGGAGATGAGAGGTGCGTTAGCAGACTGGAACTTGAAGGAGGACCAACAAGTTTGCGTGACAACTGATAATGCGTCGAACATGATAAAGGCTATGGAGGTGAATGGCTGGACGCGCCTTCAGTGCTTCGGACACAGGCTACACCTGGCAATAGGTATGTTATGTTTATTTTTAATAACTTTGAGACAGAGAGAGAGAGGTCTGTCTGTGTGAGTGAGTGAGTGAGAGAGAGAGAGAGAGAGAGAGAGAGAGAGAGAGAAAACAATCTACATTATTATGTGGTTATTTAGCTGTTGTAATATAATCATGAATTATTTTTGTACATCTATTTTTCCACGAAAAAAGGAAGTGAAAGGTGACAGCCGGATCAGCCGTGCAACAGGTGTCTGCAAAAAGTTGGTGTGCCACTTCTCACATAGCTGGAAAAAGAGAGTGGCACTTGAGCAAGCCCAAAAGCGCCTCAACCTTCCAGTCTACGAACTCATCACTGAGTGTCAAACTAGATGGGGGTCTAGGGTGCTCATGATTAACAGGATTCTGGAGCACCAGAAAGCACTCCACGAGGTCCTCTCAGAGGACAGAAACACCCGGTAAATGAGAAGAGTTCCTTCCATTTAAATGCATTATCTTACATTTTAGTAAATATTTAAGTTTAAATTTAGCTGAATTGTGTTGTTCATACAGTAATGATCATTCATATATAAAACTAATTAAATTCTTTTTTCTTGTTTGTTCTTTTGTTTTTACTATTTTCTAGCATTCTGTTGAGTGCAGAGAGACCAGAGTGGAAGAAGTTTCAACCCCACCCACCAAAAAGGCTAAGAAGTCGTTGGGAAGTTTCTTCAAAAGATCCACCGCAAGTGCAACAGTACCAATCGATCCCACTGCTGCCATAGAAGCTGAGCTGAGTGCCTACATCCAGTCCCCCACAATTGACAATGACGAGGACCCCCTTCTGTGGTGGAGATTAACTCACAAAGTCAACTTTCCCCGGCTCAGCAACATGGCAAGAAAATACTTGTGCATGCAGGCCACCAGCTCTCCCTCAGAGAGAATTTTTAGCATTGTGAGTTGTCAGAGGTCCTGTCTGAAGCCAGACATGGTTAACAAGCTAGTGTTCCTGGCAAAGAATCTGTAGAAGTTGTGCTGCCTGTAACTACCTCTCTGTTAGTAGCAAATGCATTTTCTGCATACAGTTATGTGATCTTTTGAAGAATATAAATGTTGCACTTCAATGCACTTTCAATGTTCCACCAGCTGCTGCATTTGTTATTTATTGTTAAAGCAGAGCTGCAGTAAAATGTTTGATTTGTAATTTATTTTTTTGGTAATTTATGTTAATGTTGATGACTGGCAGTGAGTTCCTAAAAATAAAACTACACTTTCCAAATTTTTTTGTATTATGATGTTTTTATTTTTCTGAGAAATGCTTGGTTTTCACCGAACCCGTAGTCATATCGTATCGTATCGATATCAAGATATCTGGCATGAAAATCGAGATATGAAATTTTGTCCATATCGTTCAGCCCTACTCCCAACATCTGAGCCGCTGAAGATGCAGTGGATTACGTTTGTTTGTGAAGGGAATGCGCCTCCCGATCTAAACAAATGTGTCTATGTTTGCGTGAATCATTCGTGATCCAGCTTCACTTACAGCAGAAGTGAATATAAGGTTTTTTTTTATGAATCTTTGCAATCGCCTTTCCTAATAACATGCTAGTTAGCAAATTATGTGGCTAAATGCGGCTAAAGTAAACAGGCTTGTCACATGCTCGTCAACATGATAAGAGAGGGGCGGGGCAAGCAGAGCTCATTAACATTTAAAGCAACATCGACCACAGCAGGATGATTTTTGCAGAGCTGATTTTGGCAAGGTAAAAAAGGTGGTTTTTACACTACCATTGAGAAGTTTTAACTTTTAGTTTAGTTTTAATTTTCATTAAGACCCTAAAGAAAAATATCAACTTGAGGAAAATGGGCATCCCATGACCCTTTTAATACATTTTGTCATCAACAGTTTATTTGTTGATTTATTATGTGACATCCAACAATAATTTGTGATACAAAAATAATTTATGATATTTTGCTTTTAAATAACTAACTTTTTAGAATTTTTTATTAATAGTACTAGTTAATTAATAGTAAAAATAAATTTGAGACGACTCCATTCACACCAAAAGATGAAAAAAAAAAATCCTTACAACCACCTAATATAAAAAACTATGTGATACCATAAGTAATTTAGAGTAATATTTCATGTACTTGAGGTTCAATGTACCACTTGCTTAGTCTTTTGCAGTTCTTTAACCCTTCAAACTTGTAGGCTTAGTACACAGGTATCCTGCTTTTAGTGTCGTAGAATGTGGCATAATAATCAACATTATTTAGAGTTTGGCAAATCTGTTGATATTTTTTTCCAGAAAATCTTTCACTCTCAAAATTCTTCACAACTCTGGCTGAACCACCGGAGAGAAGTGACAACATCAGCACATGAAGAAGCAGCATCATGATGAAGAGGATGAGATGATGAATTATCAAGTTCTCTGCAGAAACAATAACCATGTGACTTTTTATTTTTTATTTTAATTGCTACAACAGCTTATATTTATATGTATTATATTTATATAATAATATTAATATTATTAAAAGATTTATATTTATAATATATAAATAACATATAAACACTTACCTAGATTTCACAGTCCAAGATCACACTATTAACCTATTCAAGAAACAATGATGTGAAAAAGTAAGAAACTGTTATAATATATATCATGTAGTAAGTAAATATCTACTATTAATTACTCAATAAATAATAAAGAATAAAATGTAAAAGGCCAAAGTCAGCTCTAAAAATATTACAGTACATACAGAAACCAAAGGCAAGGAAACACTGGTGTTGCAGTGGGATGGGCGAGTGTCATTCAACATATGAACACTTATAAAGTCATGAGGAACAGAAACTTGATCCACCATGTATATCCCTATTACTGCAGTACATATTTAAATAAATTTTCTTAAGTCCACTTAACAAGTGTTTGATTATGAAAATAAACGTTTAAAGTAAACAATATATGGCATATGATAACAGGATAAAAAATATCACGAACTATTGTGGTCCTGTTTACCCAAACCCACTTTACATTTTTTTTTTTTTTTTTTTGCCAGGGGAATGATCATGGTCTCTCTCTCTCTCTCTCTCTCTCTCTCTGTCTTTCTAAGTCAGCCCACATGGTGACCATTTTCTAGTCATATAGATCCTGCTTACATGAATGAGGAAAAGAATTATCCTAAGGTGCTTTCCAAGCTTACGTTTTGATTGCATAGGTGCCTAAGTAAACTCTTCCTGTTCTTCCTGTATCACTTTTTCTTGGTTGAACAAATGCAGAAAGCATTTAAAGGGGTCCTATTATGCTCTTTTAGTAAGTCTTGATTTTGTTTTGCCAGTGTACTTGAACTTGCTTTCATGCTTGGTGGTTTGAAAAACGCATTATTTTTCACATAATTTACATCATTACAATACTTTCTCCCAGCCTAGCACAAATGGCTCTATTAGTTCCTGGTTTAATGAAGGCCTGCGTTCCGAAAAACGGAATGTGTTGTGATTGATTAGCTGTCCCACTGCATTGCGAAAAGCTTAGACGGTCGGTGCATTCCAAGCGGGATATACACTTCGGAGTAAAAACAATCATGGCTGCCATTTTAAAGGGTCGTTCCAAATTGAAGTGCCCTTCCGAACTGAACGCATGGGGTGTTTTAGTACTGCCATGCCCCTTGTCAAAGCAGCAAGTTCCGTGTACAGCTGTTAGCGCAAGCTAGATTAAAGTGATTCTTATGTTTAAATATGGATATTTTTCTTACAAAAATGCATCGATTTGCTACAGGAGGCCTTTATTGACTGATTGTATTCGTCTGAAAGAAGGAAGTCATATACACCTAGGATGCATGGAGGGTGAGTACATAATACGCTACAGTAGTGTTGGGTCCTATCGTCAGTCTGCAAGCTTGACAATACATGATATTATCGTGCTAATTTATATCATTATTTACATACTTCATTTTAATGATATTCTAATGGGCCGCATAGTGACATTATAACATCCAGAAAACAAGCGCTGTAGTCCAAAAGAGCTGTTCGTTATAGTTCTTGAAAAGGGATTTTTTAAAAACGAATATTTCCCTTTGGAGTGGACTTTAAGATTTGTAACTTTGTAGATCTTTTTTATGCCTAAACATACACACCACACACTGACTAAAATTCAAAAAGTGAAAAAGCATAATAGGACCCCTTTAACATTTCTCTCTATTGTGTGTTTTCTGTCACCTTACTGGGAAAATGCATAAGGAATTGAAAGTTTTATTTTGGCACCACTTACAAAGATGACATATCAACTTGGTTAAGAGTTTTTGCAGTAATCGTAATTTCAGTGTAAATAGATTAATGTTGCATTCAGCTTATAGTGACTAGGTGGAACTGGTTTCAATAAACTTTTAAATATTACAATAATCTTAATTTTTGGGTAAAATGACATTCAATCTGTGTCAGAGTTGTGGCTTAGAGGTTAGCATAATGAAATATACTTAAATAACATTACTTAAAATCTAATGGGTGTCTGTTAAATAAAAAGGTTAAAAGGCCAAAAATGTTTTAAATAAAAATCAATCTTTATTCCATATTAGTGTAATATGTTCATTTATGCACATTATAATTGCTTTGATTATTCATTACAAACATCTAAGAATCAGAAGAATTGGAGAATGTAAAACTGGAGTTTTTAAAGGGGTGATCAGATGCTAAGTTCACTTTTACATGCTGTTTGAACATTAATGTGTGTTGGCAGTGTATGTACAAATCTACCCTATAATGATAAAAATCCATGCAGCTGTTTTTAATTAATCTGTAAAAATAATATCCCCTTTTTCAAATCGAGCCGTTCTCAGATGCCTGTCGTTGTTGCATCACACCGACAGATGCCGCTCCCACAATAGTTGATTGACATGAGCGATTTACCTTGAATCAGTCATCACAGTCCGCCCTCTTTGTTACGATGCCGGAGCAGGGATGTACATTACACAAGAATATCTCCGATTGAGCGATTGAGGTGTTGTGTTGCTGGATATAATAATGAACATAGTGGTCGTCATTTACTCTCGACATCTGAGATGCAGTAGATTACTTTTGCTTGTGAAAGGAATGTGTCTCCTGATCTACATATATCCGTCTATGTTCGCGCGAATCATTCATGATCCAGCTTCACTTACAGCACAAGTCAGTATAAGGGTTTTTTATGAATCTTTGCGATCGCCTTTCCTTATAACGTGGTAGTTAGGAAGTTTAGCGGCTAATGTAAACAATATCCTTCCACAGAGAGCAGTGAGGGGCGGGGTGAGCAGAGCTCATTTGCATTTAAAGGAACAACCCCTTAGAATGAGATGATTTTTGCTGAGCTCATTTTGACAAGGTAAAAAGGGTGTTGTTTCACAAAACCATTGAGAATTTTTAATCAAAGTATATTAGAGACTTTTCATTAAGACCCTAAAGAATCATATCAACTTGTGGAAAATGGGCATCTGATGACCCCTTTAAGGATAATTTTATGATTCAGCTGATAACTATAAACATCTGGCCAAAAAAAAAACAAAAAAAACCCAGAACAAAAACCAATAGTTATTTTAAAAGTGCTTTTTCTATTTTTTTATTTATTTATTATTATTATTTTTTTTTTACAATTTTGAAAATTCATTTCCTTTTTGGTTTAATTGATTTTATTCTCAATCTGCTTATTCTTTTTGTCTTTGCTTGGGGTTCCATAGAGCTTAAAACAAGTTAAAGGATGTGACTTTATAAACCATTGCCAACTCTCTGTTCTGCTCCAAGTTTGTTACTATTTGTTACTTTGGCGCCACCTACTGGCAGTTCTACCCGAAATGAGTTCAAAGTGGACATTACTCATGGGGTGCTTCTCAATATCCCTCCTCGTCTCCTCGGTCCTCTGTCCTCCATCCTATGACCCGGAAACCGATCGAGCTCAGCCATCTTGAAGGACATCTCAATTCTCTAATTGCACCGCGAGGAGGCGAGGATCGAGGAGGGAGGAGGCTTCATGAGGAGCGATCAGCGAGGATACACAGGTGTATCCTATGCGGAAGTCTTTTATCGACTTAACGTGACGCACGTATAAATTCTCCTCCGATGCGATGCATCGGTTTAAAATGTGTGCATCGGATACAAATTGGCATTTGTATCGCGATGCATCGTTTCTATCATATCTGCATTGGTAAAACCCGATTTATTTCTTTATAATTATTAGTAGACATACTATACTTTCATTATTCAGAAATTGGAAAATATTTTTCCACTTTCCAGATTGTTTTCTCCCCTCTAAACTGTTTCTCAAGCACGCCTCTCTTCACTGCTGCGTGAATATGACGTAGCCTATCACAACACTACAGAAACCGGGGCGTGTCCAGAAAGTCACATAGAGCATAAATTAACATGGCAGAGGTAGAGCAGCTGCATCCTCCACCAACTAATTACAAATCCTACGGTGACCGGGAGGGGACACCTTCGGTTCAGTTTGTCGTTTGTCGAGGTAACGACATCCTTATGTCGTGGCGACGAGATGCTATGATGAAGGAACGACGTCCATTTCTCGTGGCCACGTCTTATTATGTTGAGGAAAGGACATGCGCTTCTCGTGGCCACGAGTTTAATGCGTAAACAAACCTGCGTGACCATAGTAACCCGGGATTATCAGAGAGAGATTTATTACCATTTTATTATTTTGAATTAAGGAATTATTATATTAATTATTATAGAAATTAATACAATATTAAATGATAATATTAACAACAGGGGATGCTGTCTGTGTGAATGCTGTCTGTGCGCGATGCATTCAAAAGAAGTTTATCATTAATAAATATTACCCAAAGTACAGCAAATAAAATAGGCCTACAAGATAACAGTTATGAAATAACTGTTTGTGAAAGGTTTTTTTTTGTTGTACTTATTATTATTGGTTATGTCAAAATAGCACCTGTTTTCTGTTCACTGAGTAAGCCTGTCTGCTGAAAGCACATTCATCTGCTAGCAAGTTATGGAACATTTCTTCAGTTTATCTCTGAGCAGCATCCTTAAATTGTTTCACTGTTAAATGTTTGAGCTGTTAAAAGTTTAAGTGGAGACAGAACAGGAAAAAAAGCATTTTGTTTTATTTAATCTTTTTTTTGCTCTACCAAAGCCTATTTAAGTGTCATGCACTACAAATCAGAAGGCACTTAAGTTAATTTATGATTTGTTGTCTGAAACAAAGAAATAAAAGTATCTGTAACATACTGAAGTGCATAGCATCATATTTGTTTTATTGCATCATACTGCATCGAATCGTGTTGAATCGAATCGAAATTGGATTGCACTGCATCGTAACAGGGGTGTATCGTATCGTTGGCTATGCATCGAGATGCGTATCGCATCGGCCTCAGTTATGGAGATGCACATCCCTAGCTCCTATGCGTTGATTTGCCATGATGCATCCATACATAAAACTTTTCTCTTGTGCATAACTGTTTCTGTGCAGGAAAACCTGCATGTCTTTGACTTGTTCATTTTCTGTTCCTGGGTTGACGCGCAGTCGCTCGGTACAACCACCAATGCGGGTTACAGTGGAAATGTATTATATGCCTCCATTCATAACACAAACCGACTAAAGTCATCAATGCAACCATTAACTGCAATGTTGTACGGCTTCAGCTTATAATATGAATGCATATACCACAAGGCATTGGGACCCCAGCTGAAGTACTTGCACCCCGGTGTTTAACTCCTTCAGTGTTGATTTCTTTGATCATCATCCTCATAGTCTCGAGAAACATAGTCTCTTCAAATACCACACAGATGTAACCATCGACATCCTTGGAGTCGACTGGTCACCATTACAGACTGCACAAAAGAGGCAGTTTCCTCAATGACTGATTTTTTTCTTATGAATAAATAAAGTTAACTACATAACTTCTCCAATGTCCTTTTTACTAATTATAACTCCATGCTGATGTGGCAAAAGACAAAAAACTTCCTTATAAGTTTCTGCACTTACCTGGTAGTGGGTACAAGCTTTAATGAGGAAAAAAAATGAACAAATGATTTTAGCAAATGGCTGCAATATAACAAAGAGTGAAAAATTTAAGGGGATCTGAATACTTTCCGTACCCACTGTATGTCTTACATTTCAGAAATTCCACTGAAAATCCTTCACTTTGGCAACTTGGATTCACTTAAACTGGTTTCTTCTGTACCATTTGCCCTGTTGTTTTAGATGGCACTTTCCCTTTCATCTTCTTTGTTCCTCTTAAATATCTACAAATCAGTCAGGAAACAGACAATATGTAATTCACATTAGTTTTAGCTTTTGAGATATCTGAATCATTCTCCCTTAAAAATTGTCTCTCTTCTGAAGTTGAGAAACATCTAATAACATATCTACATGTAAAATGAAGGTATTCAAAGTCTTAGAATGCAACCATTACCTTTGAATGAACTCCAAATCTCTGTCTGTCTGTCTCCTGGTAAGGTTACTCCAGAGTGAATATATGCTGCGAAAAGGCCAGACAGGAAATTAACTGAATTAACTCATTCTTTAAACCAAAGTTAGCAAAAAGCATTACAATCAAACAATAAGCGAATTAGCAAGTTATTGAAGGTTCTCGCACATCTTGCTGCTTACGTTAACTGCTTTAACAGCACCAATCAGAGTTTACATGGCATACACTGATCCTCCGTTAGTGGGATGACCACAAGTTGCGAGCCTTTAGCAGCGTCACACATTTCATTTTGTTGGGTTAACAAATGACTGCTTGTGCAAATTTGATATACATCATGAAATAATCACAAGAAAGTGTGCTGAACAAAACAACGCTCCCATGAATCACAACTGTTGTCAATGAAGCGTGTAATTATTACCGTAGGAAACCAGAGATTTTCCGTCTATAGCCGCTTCTTCAGACAATTTAATCTGATTTGAGTCCTATGCTTATTTTTTGAGCGCTAGTTTGATTTTATGCTATACTTTATACTATGATTTATTTGTGAAACCACTTTAATAATTTTGTTTTAGATGCTTCTCAGAGGTTTGTAAAAATAGATTTTTATGTAGTTGAACTTTACCAATAAAACAAATACAATTTTATGTTTGTTTATTGAAAGCAAAATGTCCAATGAGGAGAAGAGCTGGTTTTACAGCAGGCAGTACTGCAGAGATCAACACTGAAGAGAAGCAGGTGAGAACAATGGAAAATACAAGTAGTTCAAGGTGATTCTGTTGCAAGGTGTTTTAAGGTGATTCTGTGCACATTTAAATGTGTGCATTTGGGGATCATACTGGTTCACCCATTTAGACTCAATATAAAATATAATAGATGGGTTGAAATCAGCATCATTGCCCCATCACAACTGCCTTCCTATCACATCCCACCACACTTTTATTTTCTCAGTTTCTTTATTTTATCATTATTTTATTATAGGATGCACTGCCCTCTGTGTGTGTGTAGTCCTGGTAAACCCTACATTATGCAGAGAAAACGTCCCCACAAAGATGGCAATATCTAAAATCCTTGTTTATGTGGACATTTTTGGCCTCATGAAGAAAAAAGATCCTACCAATCATACAGAATGATCTTTTATGAAAATGAAAAAATGCAGAAAGAGAGTGTGTGTAACCAGGAGTGAGAGAAGAGCTGGTCGGACAGCCTTTATTTATTGGACGAGGCAAAGACATGGTCAGATCATGGTGGTGACATTATGCAAACAGGTATCCAGAGAAAGCAATAGAGAATAGTCCAAAACACGCATGGGGACAGTTTTAGGCCCCAGTCGAGAAAAGGGCCCTACCAATAAACACTGGGAATGATCTTTTATGGGAATGCAACAAAAAATGACTTGCAAAAGAAAGAGAAGTGTTAATGACGGGATTTCACATGGATAGAATCAGCAGTTTGATACTGGGAGATGTATCATGTCTACATGAACATTCAGTGTGTGGCTAAGGTGAAAGAACCTCTGGTGGAAGAATCACACTTGTTAATATTTCAGATTTACACCCAGAGGTTCGGGGGTTATTGGATAGAAAGGAAAGTTTGTGGATTGGTTTGTCTGACCTAGAGGAAGAGGGCAACATGAAATGGGTGAATAATTCACCACTGAAACAAGGGTAAGTACTAACACACTTCATGTGTGCTATTTGTTACTTTTGTTGTCTTTATTTTCTTTCTCTTTTGTTTTGTTAAAAATGGGCTGTGAGACCATCACAACTGAAGACGCACCTGTTCTGCAACCACATAACTTGAACTGCAACAATCTTATATAAAATGGTTCTGTAAAAATGTTTCATTCACTTTTCTACATTTTCACTTCTGTACTTTTTGGCATATACCCTTAAAACCTGTCATTGCGATTGTATTATATTGCATGTGATGTCTCATTTGCTAGGTGCTTTCTGCTAAATGAATAAATGTAAATGTAAATGTAAATGTCATTATCCTTTTTGCTTAGTTGCTGAATAAACCTTTGGGGCTATTTTAATTTTAATAAGCGGTCCTAAAAATTAAAAATCTGATTCATGTTATTCAGGTTTTGGGCAAGAGGTGTGCTGAATAACCTTGATGGAAATGAGGACTGTATTGAAATTATACCTGAAAAACCTATCCTGAACAACTGGAATGATCTGCCATGCTCAGTGAATAGAAAGGGGATTTGTGAAGCTTCCCAGTTCATCCCCTAAATGGTGCAATATTTTTTTTCACTTTTATGTAATGTTTTATTTCTGATTAAGTCTCATGTCATGCTACTGCCAGCTCATTTCATTGTATCTGATTCCCCGTTTGATTTTCAATTTTCTTATATAAATGAACAAACTGTGATCAGATTAAATTTGTTGGAAGGTACAGATAAAATAGTCTGTATAGGCACTGACATAAATAATAAAGTCACACTATCAGCTTTCTCATATAGTAAACAAGGGTCTTTTTTCATATTTATATAGGCTATTATAGGTATTCATATACACTTAGTAAATGGCTTTAAGAATATTTTGTTGCCACCCACTTGTGTAAACATTAGGGTGTATAATCAAAATATACATAATGAAGGTCAAATACACATTGAGCACCCTGATCTAACCACAGAGATGTGAACAGACTTTGTGTAGTTTCTGAAAACTTTGTGAATTCTGTTCAATAAGTGAAACAAGTAAATCATACCTGATATTTAAGTGCTTGCAAAACGCATCATCAGTAGTCAAGGAACTTGTTTTACACTAGAACAGGGCTCTCAAGTCTCACGCATTCACCATGAGACACGCATTTCAACCTGTTCACACGCTCTCACGCCACACCTTGTATTTCTCACGCTAAAAGGTAAGGGATAACTTTCCGGTATATAATATATCAATGGACGGGACACAGGCTTGCAGGGGGGGTTCATAGTTGTCTTGACGGTCAAATGCCACCTACCAGCAAATATCAGAAATTAGAATTTTTTTGTTTTTGGGTAAATTACTTGATCCCGCTTCAGTCATGTTCGTCACTTGGCAACATGGACGCGCACACGGGACGAGGCAAGCAGTGGAATCATCGATCGTGTGGCTGCCGCTTTCTCTAGCAGTGGAAGCGTTTTGTGCAGTTGATGCGGTGGTAGCGTTGCAGTCACGGAGCAGACGTTGGCATTTGTATTTACTAAAAACTAACAAAATAAATGCAGTAGGCAACCCATTCCCCAGCAAACAGGGGACGTCCCCTGGACGTTGCGAACGTCGGTTTAGGTCCGCAGTACGTCCGCTTTGTAACGTTCGCTGGCGGACGTTCGGAGGACGTCCGTATGTGGTCCGCTTTATAACGTTCACTGTCGAACGTTTAAGGACGTCCGGATTTGGTCCGCTTTGTAACGTTCGCAGACGGACGTACTGAGGACGTTCACTTACGTCCGCATTTGGTTGTCTTTTTGACGTTCGCTGGCGGACATTCGGAGGACATTCACCCGAACCAGTTTGCAAACATCCCTGTTTCGTCCCTCATTTGCATTTCCATAACAACACTTGAAAAATCTAAGTACATATAACTGCAGACCGGAGATCTCCAAAATGGGGCGGGAACTCCAAAAGTGGGCAAAACCTCCAAAATGGGGCGAGCCGTCCCAGTGAAGCGCAGGGGAAAGGCTTTACTCTATCGTTTTGTTTTAAGCAACAGGGGCGTCCTGGGGCTTGAAATTCGCAGGGTAGGAGTGGGTAGTGATGCTGGATGTAACTAAAAAGGTCCATTTTTCTGGTGAGGTCCGGTTGGGGAGTTACAGAGCGGCCCGACGATTTCATAACGCATAATCTTATTAACTGTTTATCTGTCACGCTATTCCGTGCCAATCCCACTGTGCAGTCAGTTTCACTGGTTAAGGTTAGGGTAAGGTGTGGGGTAGGTTTAGGGGTTAGCATTTGTGTTGCATAGTGTAGGAAATCAACACTGTGATTGACACAACCAATAAAATCTTTAGAATCAGCTGTGGGGCGGAGTTTGTTTTGAAGTGGATTGGGAGGAAAAATTGCGCATACGTGTCATGTGCCTGCCTGTCAAAGGGAGGAAGCCATGCCCTATTTTGGTGCGCCCACACCGTTTTGGAGTTCCCGCCCCAATTTGGAGATCTCCAGGCTGCAGTTATACCCCTCTCGAAAAATCCAGTCGCCCATGCTTGGACTTTACCTGACACCTTGCAACTCAGAGTTCATTAAATTAAAGACAAAAAAAAAAAAACCATATTGGATTTTGAAAGGTATTATTCCTTAAAACAAAATCCCTTTTTTAACTGTGATAATGGAATGAAAAATGGAAAGATTGGCATAATTTTTATTATAATTATACTATAGTATAAACTATATATTTTAATTCGTTGCAAAATAAGTAACTTTCATTTATGCAAAAGAAAAAGCAACTTCTGTAATTATCAAATCACGAGTCTGTTTCAGCATTTCGACATCAAAAACAAGATACACTTCAATAATGTAATTGAACCTAGGCTACAATTAGGCCCTATGTATTCCCCATACATAAATAAAATAAGGTTGAACCCCTGAAGAGTGATGAATGGAGCCAAGGAAAACATGAAGAATAGAAAAGAAAGTGGAAAATAACACAGGTAAGACAAATAAATCAGTTCTTACTTTTTAATATTTACATATCAAGCTGTTGATAAGCTGACAAGATAAGTTATTTAGGAAAATAACTTTTTTTTAGTTATTGCATTTAAGACTTATGCAGCGCAAAAATAAAAGTGTAAAAGCCAATCAAATGAGCTTGTGATCGAGTGACGTCACTTAGGGTACGCGCATGTATCCATGGCAACGCTGGGCTGCTCAGTGACAGTTAACGGTCACGGTGATTTCCTCAGACATGGCCTTGAGTTTTCGCTTTTGTCTTGTCGAAAAGGTATTTATACTTTTATACTTGTAGACATTAGGTACCGTAACCACTGCGTATCTCGTAATACTTACATTTTATGAAAAGTTTACCTTTTAAAACGTTTGCTGAGGCTGTCAGTCGTGTAAGGCTGCTGGCCGTTAGCCTAAACACTTTCGAAGCTAACGTTAGCACCCATATAGAAATGTGATACATGGCCATATATGAACATATAAATAAAACGATAGTTAATATATGTGAACATATCTGTACATATTTGTAATAACACTGTTTGAATGAGCCATATATGATAAAGAACTTGTACAAACATGTGAATGATCTTTTATTTATTTATTTATTTTTACTTTTTACAGAGTTATGAAACTATTTGATCATATAGATCATATAAAATAATATAAAAAAGTCGCTGTTTGGATTTTAATAAGCAGATACTTAAGAGTCTATGAATGGATCATTAGCAAAATCGCGGTGTTAAAATCCTGGCGTTAAGGACTTTTAGAGTAAAGATTTAAACTTGTCGTGTTAAACACGGTAAATACGGCCTTACATCCGAATTAGTCACATTCGGGACATTTGCTCGTGTCTGCGCCTCACCCATTTGGAATATTTTTCACAGAGGCCATTTTCTTCCCTCGCGATGCGGAGCATATGAGGACAGGAATCAACAGAATAAAGTGTTTAATCTTACGCACAAATGTGTTTTGTAATATAGTATCGTTTTATAACGATATTGATGTGCTGTATGTCGCTAAACTTTTCTCAAAGATATATTTTTCTACTCGCGATGCGGAACAGACGAGAGCTGTGTACTCCTGAACTTCTTCCCAGAGAGAGAACGTTATTTCCTTTCACTCGCAATGCGGAGCAGACAGAGCATTTATCAAGGAAACACTGAAGTGTAAGTAAGTGTTTTACCTCAATTGCGATATGTGTTTTATAAGATAATATTACTTTATGACGATATTAACGTTACGCAGTGCGTGCCTAACAAGCAGTAAGAGTAAAATCTTTCCGTGCCACGGGCATATGCCACTCCACATGTCACCGCTACGTGCGCATGGCACTGCCAGCTGCCACTCTATGGCGTTCTGACAGGCTCTTTAATATAACGCTGCAACATGCACTCGTCTCACTGAACGTGACGTCTGCGTCTGGTGTTGTAGCATGTACTCCTCACTAGGTGTCTCTAGACCAATACAAAAGAACCAATTTTAAACATGGCTATAAAAATTTGGGCTAATTTAACTAACATAAACAATATTTGTCATTTTTAATTTTAGAGTTGTAATATTTAGTTCGACTGACACGAGATCTGACAGAATTATACTAAAAACATTTACACCTCGAAAGTCAAAGGCATAATTTTAAATTATAATTTTTCACTTATTTTACTTTTTAGCCTAAATGTTTTTTTTACAGATGCATAAAAGCATTTATTTTTATCAATAGGTGCAGAAAACCCATAAGATAACATTTTAGAGCCAGGGTTTCTCTTTCAATTTTCCCATGGTTTTTAACATCATGCATAAACAAGTTACATAACCTTTGATATTTATTAATGTGCTGTAACTATAAGAGATGATGGATCAATTCTCGTGCTGCTTGAACTATGGCTCTAGAGTCACCAAACTGTGGATCTATTCATCGTTTGAACTTTTTTTGCAAACTTGTTAAGATGTCACTTTGTTTTATACTATGTAACCTGCTCTGTTCAGCAATTTTCACTGTAAGAACATGGCATGTGACTTGTCGGATATAGCAAAAGTAGGTTATCTTGTTTTAACGAAAGGTCAGTTGTCATTTGTGGAACTTATTTGTAGATGACAGGAAACGTCTCAGGTTACGTATGTAACCCTGGTTCCCTGAGAAGGGAACGAGACACTGCATCCTCTAGAGGTTGCTATTGGGGAACGTCTCCTACATGACCCGTGTCTGAAGCTATATACAAAAACTACAAGGTACTGGCCGGCGACAGCCTATGACGTCACTGCCGGTGCGACTCGTTGCTGCTGGCACGTCATACCAGCGCGACCGCATTGTACAAAAGGGCACCGGCCAAACACATCGTCCGCTTCTTCATCTGAAGCATGTGTCCGAAGCATGGCCACAAGTCTAGAGGACGCAGTGTCTCGTTCCCTTCTCAGGGAACCAGTGTTACATACGTAACCTGAGACGTTCCCTTTTGAGGAACTCGAACTGCGTTCTCTAGAGGTCGCTATTGGGGAACGGTTATACCCACGCTGCCATGCTGAGGGGAGTGCAAGCCAGACACAAAGGGCGAGCAGTAAGTACCAACTCCACCTAAAATGCTCCCCAAATGACGTCCAGGCGGCTGTCAGTGACTTAATCCCTTCGGCCAGAGGCCTGAGCTGCATACCCAAGGACTTACCTGTAAGGTCCAGGCTAAAGATGCCTGGCTGAGGGCAGAGCTCAGACTTAGAATCAGAAAGAGATTTCTAAGGGATATAGCCTACAGTCTAGGACAGTAGCCTAGACCTTGGCCTGTCACCAGGGGGTTTACCTATTGCCTGTGTAACCCTGTTCGAAGGGAAAGCAGCATAGGTCAAAGCACCCCATTCAGAAGTATCGTTTTTAGGCGATACATAGGTTGAGTGTAGCCCAAGATCCCGGGGCTAAACAGCTCATAAAAAGGGTACGAAGCTGAGCGCGTAATCCCCACCATACAGGATTTGAGAAAGAACACAGGAAGCTAGTGTGCGTTCTTACCACAAAAGTGGATTTTAGGATGTGTCCGGCGAGCATGGACACTGAAATACCGTTCAGGGAGGAGCTCTGGGAAGCAGAGAACACAAACCCCAAGAGGAGGGGATGTTCTGAGTACTCAGGGAGCCGAATGTGACCCTTCTACAAAAAGGGGAGCACTGTAGCGTTCGGTATGAGCGGCCTGAATGGGATGCCCCAGAGCAGAGGAGATATAATTCTCAAGAGAAGAGAAACCTGGTAGCTCAACAGGGTATAGCATGCTCACAGAAGACCCTCAATTTAGAGAGGAGCAAAGAATGGCGACTTACGTCATCCCACCAGGGGATACTACCTGGAAAGCCAGAGCCATAGGGAGTGGAGATCCCTCTCTTGGCATAGAGAGAAATACCTGAGCTCCAACTGAGAATGACATGCTCATAAAGGACCCTCCGTGAGGGGAGCATTGTCAAGCTCATGCAATGTCAGGAAAGACATCACTGAGGCAGAGAGAGAAAACTGCTCTCTGCGGGGCTTCTCGAAGGCCCTAATGAGTAGAGCAGCTTCCACACACACACAGGTGATGAAACCAAACACATCGGACGGCAGCAAGCGGCCGATCTATCCGCTGAGATAAGAACTCCATCCTAGTAACCAAGGCGAGCATATAGCAGCCACAGGATAGATACCCCGTAACAGAAGGAGGAAACCTCTGTACGGCGTACCTAAGCATCCCTACCAAAGAGGGAGGCATTGCCATGCTCTTCTCCCAACCTTGGATGCCGGCATGGAGTTGAAGACTCACCTCCATCCTTTTGTGAATGCATCGCGATGAGCACATCCAGTTCCCTCGAGAGCTGGACGCGGTGCTCTCAACCACACACACACACAGCTCACAAGCTCGTGAAAGCAGGTATGAGAGCATGCCCGTCTCTCGCAAGAAACAAGCATTGAATGTGACGATCGCGTTCAACTCCCTGGAGGGCTGATATTCGCTTACTCCTCACCATACATACACCGCTCGTATAGAAAGCTGCGGGTATCAGAGCGTGCTTGTCTCTCGCAAGAGACAAACAAAGAGCGCAAAAACTCCCTCAAGAGCTGAAAATGCTTGCTCTTTACCACACAACGTCACACAACTCTCACCGTCCTGGTGAGAGAATGCACACAGACAAAAGGTCAGAATGAAGATGAAGAAGAGGACAGTGTTTTCGGCCGGTGCCCTTTTGTACAATGCGGTCGCGCTGGCATGACGCGCCAGCAGCGACGAGTTGCGCCGGCAGTGACGTCATAGGCTGTTGCTGGCCAGTACCTTGTAGTTTTTGTATATAGCTTCAGACACGGGTCACGTAGCAGACGTTCCCCAATAGCGACCTCTAGAGGACGCAGTTCGAGTTCCTCGAAAGGGAACCAAAGTACGGTGACAAATTTGTTTTCGATTGTTTTATTTAAGTGGACATTTTGAGCTCTCTGACATAACAACAGACAGCGCACCCTGTTATTCTACAAAAGCGTTTTATAATGTTTTGTTGTTTTGTGGAAGTACAATAAATAAGGTAGACATTGAAACTTCTTTCCTCTGTTATCAAAATGCAAGAGATCGTGCCGGCGCCACCGACCTGACCAGCGCGGTGTTGTGCTTTATAGGTATATTTGCAAGAAATATAGCAACAGCCAAACAGCATGAAAAAACGTTATTGTGAGTAATTTGCAGAGCGGTACATCAGGTTAACGCAGGCAGAGTTGAAATGTGGAGTCTTAATTTTCGTTTATCCGTTTTACAAACAGAACGAAATAATAATAAGCTAATAATAATAATAATGACAATAAAATTGTTTGTCATTTCTCTTTATTTTTGTTTGTAATTCTATTTGTTGTTAAATCAGACTTATGTCATTCAAATAGCAAATGATAATTCAAAAAATGGACAAATAATAATTCAAATAATGTTCCAAGCCCAGAGTCGATTATTCAGAACAGTTTTGATCTGATCATAGATAGAATTATATTGTAGACAGATTAGAGATTAATCCTAATAAACATGCCGCTACAATAAAAACCATTAGGCTATATGAAAATACATGTATTTCTATTATCCCTCCTGCAGATCCTCGTTTATGTCAGGACTGCGGCGACAGCACCGCGGACAATCGCTTAGCTCGCTCACATAATGTAATCATATCTTCTATAACGGGAATATTGTTTTTATGACATAATATGTCGTTATTATGAGAAAATATACCGTTTTAACGAGATAATTATGTTGTTTTAACGACATCACGATTTTACGAGTAAAATATGTTTTAACGACATATCTGAGTGGAAAAAAATATTTGTGTGTGGCAGCAATTCGTCACCGTACAATACTGTAATAATGTCAATGTTGCAGTCAGCAGCACATGCAGCTCCACTGTAAAACTGTCACTGTTAAGAGGAAAATGCTTCTGCAGGTATTACTTATAGCGAAGTTTGGTCATTTACTTGTCCAAATAAAAATAAATAAATAATATAAAAAGAAATCCTTTTTATTCTTTCTGTATCAATATTCTCATCAGTTTTCTGTTTTAATATACTTTATATTTTCCTCTGTAATGTCTAAATTATTATATTTAATATATACAACAAAATTATATATAATTAATATATATTGCATAAGAAAAAGACAGATGCACTAAAAACTACAAAAAAAGACAGATGCAGACGTCAGCGTGAACAGCGTGTTATTATACGTGTTAGCGAAAAAAATAATTATTTCACTGCTACACGTCACGTCTACGCCTCCTCTGCGGCTTAAATTGAATGGATTTAATAGGAAAAAAAATTAAGACGTCAGTGAGACGTTCAGTGAGACGAGTGCATGTTGCAGCGTTATATTAAAGAGCCTGTTGGAAGGCCATATGCCATGTTCACGTAGCAGTGACGTGGAGTGGCAGCCGGAACTGCCATGTAGTGGTGACATGTGGAGTGCCATGCGCACGTAGCGGTGACATGTGAGTGGCAGCTGCAAGTGCCATGTGCATGTAGTGGTGACATGTGGAGTGGCATATGCTAGTGGCACTGAAAGATTTTACCCCCTCTCCTAACAAGCCTAAACGTTTCTCACAGTTTTGAATTGCTATGCAGTATTGACGTGGAGGTCGCTTTTAACAGGGAAATGTAAGAAGTAAGTGTTTTACCTCATTTAAAATATGTATTTTATAGCTGTATGCTTCTAAACCAACATAAACGTTTCTTACAGATCTCATTTGCATTACAGTGCTAACGTAGATGTCATTTTTAACAGGGAAAGTAAGTGTTTTATAACGTCATATTGATTTATAGCGAAATTTATGTATTTAAACCAGGGCTTAAAAACGAAAAAAAATCCATTCGGTTCACTCCGAGCAGAATCGATATTATAATGTTTCTGTTCTTGCGTTCCTCATTAAACAATACGTTCCGAAAACGGTTTTCTAGAAAAAATATCGGTTAATAAACGTTATTTTATTACACGGCGCGATAGATAGATAGATAGTGTGTGCCTTTTAATAACATGTTTGGCATTATGTTTACAAATGATTAAACCAAATTCTGTGTTCGTGTCATTTGAACTTTTTGTCTTTAAAACCAAAAGTAAACGAGTTCACCTGGAAACTCGTTACAAATGCGCTAATAATTTTTTAAAAACAATTTTCTTGTTTGATAATACTATAGCGAAATAAGCCCCTTCAAGACCATCCGCTTAACATCCTGACCACACGGCTTAATCTGTGATTAAAAACCTGTTGACTTATTCCTTACCTAATATGCATAATAGCCTATTATAGGCTATTTTCACTCAAACAAAACAGAACTCCAGATAGTTATGATTTTACATTTAATGCATAAAAGTAAAAGAAAACGTAATGCATTGTAACATTATAAAACAACAACAGATTTTTTTTTAACATTTAACACAACAGATCAACAACTTAAATTATAATATACCAAATAGGCTACTGGAAAAACTGGATGGGCTTCAGCAAAATATTTTATAAAAAAAAAAAAAAGTCAATCTATAGCCTACTTAAAGTCCATATACTTTGGGTTTAAACGTACAAAGAGAATGTCCTCTAGGACTGGATAGGCTTCAGCAAAGTTAATATTTTATAAAAAAAAAAAAAAAATGCAGTCATTCTATGGCCTACTTAAAGTCCATACTTTTTGTTTAATCGTACAAAGAGAATGTCCTCTAGGACCTGTGTATTCATTGACGACCTCAGAGGGGAAAGAATGTACTTGAGGCATGAAAATGCACGCTCAACACTTACTTGCGTTACAGGTAGCGCAATTACATTCATAGCAAGTTTGTGCAAATCTGGCTTAGTGGTAGCAACGCTTGCCCAGTACTTAAAAAGACACTCACTTCTCTTAAGACGGGGTTCTCTCGAATACATATCCAAAGCAGATGAGATTGACACTCGAGTATGTTTTACAGTTGTGATTTATTTTTCTTTTGCCATCAGCAACTGTTCGATCTCATCGTCATCGTCGGATGCCTGCGATGGACTACGTTGTACAGTGTTGTTGTTTGCCGACAAATTTTGAATGGCATCCCAGGCACGACTTAAGTGAATTTTTGCCCTTTCGGATTGAAGATCGCTGAGGAAAAACCTGTATCTCGGATCGAGAAATAAAGCAGCCACAAAGGCATCGTTGTCAAAAAGCGCTGTTTGTCATGACTTAAGACATTGAACCAGTCGTTTTGCAAAAAGATTGTCAATTCTGTCGGTGCACAAGATGCAATGAAGCCAAACACCATAGAAGTCGCCGGCGGTGAGCTGTTCCGACTGAAGGCTTTTCGTAGCAACTTTCGCTGGTTTTAAAGCGCTTACCAAGTTGGCTATTGCTTCCCATTCGTTTCCACTTAAATTTATTTCTTTAATATTTGGTGACATGTCCTGGCAAAAATTCTTGAGCTCCAAAAGCCGCTCTAGCATATCGTGTGTTGAATGCCAGCGCGTTGGGCAGTCCACAATGGCTCTCTTTAGCCCCATCCTTTTTAGAAGAACAACTACGTTCTGTGTGCGTAACTTTTTCGCAACACGTCTCGCTTTAGAAAGCAAATTTGCAAAGTATGAGCTGCACACCGCACACTGCGCAACACATGTTATTGCATCACAGAATCAAGTTCGATGGCCAAATCCGGTACCAATTCCTGACTTTCGTCTTGGATATCAGTCTCATCCCCATCCTCTTCTTTATCCATGGTATCAGCCTCATTTACCTCATTACACATGGTGTCCTCTTGTATGTCAGATAGTAAAGACACTGCCTTTATCATATTAGCGCCATTATCCGAAGTTATTGAATAAACTTGCCGTAATTCAACATCATATTCGTGTAAGACATCTTGCACGACGGATGAAATGTATTCGGCCGTGTGTCTGTCATTGAGCTCTCTTACGGCCAAAGTGCGCAGAACAGTTTTTTCTCCGTCAGTGTATTGTACATTTACGCCCAGAACTGATCGGTCTCTGCATGTGGCAGAATCAATTTTAAGCATTAGTAGCCTGCCTTTTAAGTCGTTTTTCAGTTCTTCTCTGCCCTCCTGAGCAACACTTGACACCATGTCACGGATATTTGAGGAGTTGATGACGAAATTATTTCCCATAGCGTTTTGTAGTGGCTCGATAATTTTTCTAAAGCCAGCGTTTTCCATTAATGTAAATGGTCTCCCGTTGACCGTCACAAGCTCTATGCGCGCATCTTTTAGACATTCTGGAGACATTTGAACATGTAGGCCTGTTGTCTTTGGCTTTTTCACTACGACCGCGTCTAGAGTCGTTTGTCCATCAGCTGCTGACCTTTTATTGCTGGTCGAATCAACATATTTCGTTGGATGTTTACGTTGAATGTGTCTCTGCAGGTTACCGCCATGATTCCCAGCTATTTCTGCCCCGCATCCTTCAATATTACAGATCGATTTATCAGACAATTTGTCATATGAAAAAAATTGACGAAAGGGATTTTCTTTATGGCGACCCATCTAAAAACAATAGACAATCAGTAATTATTTTTTGTAATTTTAACTACAAGTTTTAATTAGGCTACAATAACTTAAACCTAAACATACCTTTGCACATAAAACAGCCAGGTGCTTGGTAACCTTAAGCTCGTTGCATCAGAAAGGGCTCTGCTTATGACGTCTGCTTCGCGGGCATTTCACGTTGTATGCGTCACCGTCGCATTTGCGCACACAATTTGAATTCATGTTTTTGGTCTGCCAAATTGATATAATAAAGAGAACGATAAAATACAGTTATTAACCGGTTAATTTGGAATTTCTGTTTCCGTTTCTGTTCAGAACGATTAAAATTGATTTTGTTTTTGTTTTTGTTCCTGTTCAATGTCATTTGTTTTCGTTTTTCGTTTTCGTTCCTTGAACCGGTTCAGAGCCCTGGAAATAAAAGATGAAATAACCTCAATGGCAAAATGTGTAATAGATACTTAAATTTTGTCCAGGGTATCAGATGAGAGTCAGTATGAGAAATGAATCAGTCTCTTCCTGGTGAATGTTTTAAGGTGGTTTAACAGAAGCAGACTGTAACGCGGACTCGTGGGAAGCGTGTAAGATCCACTTGCGAGCTTTATTAAACAGATCGTAGTCAAGACAGGCAGGGTCGATATCCAAACAAGCAGTACATCCAGGGCAAAACAATAGCGTAATCCACAAAACAGGCAGAATGTCAAAAAACCAGAGTGAGCAGTCCAAAGTGACAAATGAACAGGGCTGTGAAACTTGGCAAAAACTATGGCAAAGAACTAGACAAAACTCTGGCAAAAACAAAGACAAAACTGTGACAAAGAAACTAAAACCGAGGCAATAACAATACAGGGCAATGAGAACAGGAAAACGCTTGGTAGAGTCCGCTATAGCAAAACAATACTTCACGCTTCCTGTTTGGTGTAGGCCTCCTTTATGGCCACCAAACAGGAAGTAACCAACGAGGCAGCAGAGGGCGCAGCAACAGTCAGTCAGTGGGTAAGGGCTCCCTCTGCTGGCGTGGCGTTACACAGACAGAAACACCAGGATTCCTTCAAGTTTACATGGTGGCTTTTGTCAACAAAATTACTTAAAATGAAAAAAATAATAAAAATGATAATAAAAAGACTCCAGCCATTTTATTTGCTCAGTAAATAAGAGCAGTGGTATTAACAGGCTTACCATGCATTCACTGGGAAAACTGACTGAGAAACTAGCAAATTCTGTTTCTGTGAAATAATTTTATTCATATCACTGTTTTATTGGTTTATTATGATTGGTAGACACTGAATAAGTCAATGTGAGGATCTAAGTGCAACAGATTTTTTCAGTTTGAAACATTTGTTTACTTCATACATTTTTGGGTATTGCTTTATTGTATTATTGTTCATTTCTTTTTTATAAGAAAAAAAGATAGTAAACCTGTTATACTGTATTTTGACAACACTTTCTTGCGACTAAATTTCACTATTGTGATAACCGTGATAAAAGCTTTAGCAATTATCGCAACATGAAAATTTGATACCATCACATTCCTACTTCAGGCAAACAATGCAGAGTGATAAACGATTCACAGACAAATCACTCTTTTTGAACCGGTTATAGTTAGTGAACTAGATACACCAGTTCACCAAATTGGACTAAACTAGTCACCAAAACGGACTAAACTAAATAATTTCTCTTTATGTATGTGAAAAAATGAGCTGATGAAGACAAGCTTTAGACATGTAAAACATTCAACTTCCACATCAGTATTGGGAGCTTTAATAATATAATTGTACATAATTATGCAAACAAACTGTTGAGTCAGACAGGCTGCATGATACAAATGGTAAAGTTTTAGCAAAGTTGTGTGGTAACTATGGAAGACCACTTGTAAACTTACATCATCTGTTATTGTGTCTTTTTGCCTTCATTATGTTGTTTTACAGGCTTGGGGGATTTTTTCAGCCTATTTGTCATCAAAGGATTTCACAATGTCACACTTGTCCTCAAGTTACTTATTAATTTTATCATTATGATCAATATTTGCATTTTACACAACAAGTCTGTATTCCACCACTCACAAACCGCAAACCTATTATATTAGCAAAATGGTACTACCACAATCTACTAAAACAATAATGCAAAAAACCCAAACTAAGACAATGTAACAAAAACAATGACTGAATCACTTAAAAATAATACCACATATGTGTATTTTACATTTCTACAAGCAGGTTCAATGGCACACCTCACCCAGAGAGCACTAAAAGAAACTATTATTTTATACACATAACAGTATCCTGATTATGAGCTACATTATTATTATTATTATTATTATTATTAAAACAACATGTGAATACCTTTATCTTTCATACTAAATAATAATAAAACAATGTGTTATTATACAATTATAAACTACCACTAACAACAGATGTAATTGACTACTGTAGTTTTCTATACTTTACATATATAATTATTATTTATGCATGAATTGACCCATCAGGAAAACAACCTACACAACCTGTAATTCAAAAATCTCACACACTCAAGGGGCACTTATTCACTGTCTATTTGATCTTTAATATAGTCATCAGCAAAGTGAATAATATTCTGCAATGCATCTAAAATGAGAATATCCACTGTGTCATCATTGGTACGTTCCTCATGGTAGTTCTTCACAGGATAAATGCAGCTCATAGGAATTCCCGTCTTAGCAGAACATTCTTCCATCTGCAAAAACAGATAGACAGATTAGCCAAATTGAAATTATTATTATATTTACCATGGTCAGAAATGTAAAGCATAATACCTTTTGTTTTACTTTTTTGCTTTTGTAGGTCATTTTAAGATCATTTTTGACTAGTTCGCATGATTCATCAATCTTGGTCATGATTATGACTTGAGGAATGCCTGTGGAACCATGAACAATAATTACAGATATTCCACAATAAAAAAACAATGCCCCAAAAGTTAACACAAATGTTGCTTGTCAAAAAGTTTACATCCCGTCTTTTAACAACAGTGTCTATATGGTGTTGAGATCCAGTTTTTCACACTGAGAACAACTGAGGGACTCATACAGAGATATTATAAAAGGTGCTTTCACCACCAGAGGCCCTTTATACTGACTCTCACATTACACAGACTGTTACACATCACCCTGGACTACATTTCCCATGTTCCACTGCACAGATTACGCACTCACCTGTAGTCAGTCATACACACCATAAATACTCTTTTCTCACTTTCTTCCTCTGTGTGTGTGTGTGTGTGTATATATATATATATATATATATATATATATATATGTGTGTGTGTGTGTGTGTGTGTTTTGCTTAGTCTAGTTGTATGTTAACTGCAGTTCCATTTACAATTGATTGTCTCTGTGTGCTGCTCACAATTTGAAGTCACTGAATGTTTGATCTTGCTACATGCTACGTGTTGATTTTACTGCAAATTTAGTTACTGCTAGTACTGACTAAAGTAGGAAAGTTGCTCTTTCTTGGCCAAAAAAGTAACCTTTCCTAGAATTGATAAATGATTATACTGTCTATTCGGTGGATGAACAGATCAAATAATTGTAATATTAATTATGTTACATTTAATTCTGAGATCTGTTCAAAATATTCATGATTGATTATAACCACTTATAATTAATCATAAATGTTTTCCCTTTTGAGCTAATTTGCTACACGGGTGCAAACATTCAGTAACGCTGAAGACAACAACACACTATATTAAAAGCTGAGAAGATGTAAATGTTTGTAAACAGGATGATCAGATACTGTAGGATGATGTAATCTCTAAAGCGCAATACTAAATAATATTAAAAAATCTGATCTTTTATGTTTTATGCACTCATCTATACATACCATTTTGTGAATAATACAGATGTATTCTACATGACTTACCCAAGTCTCGTGCTTTCTCACGAGCTTGTCTCATTTGCATAAATATGTCGTCATCCATAATAGAAACATTGTGAGCAGGAAGAACAGCAACCAGACAGTGAATCCTGTCATTCAGAGTGGGGTTCTTGTTATACTTCGGGTCGTCTTCGCAAATTGGTTTGAATGGGTTAAACTGAACAGAAAAATGCATGTAAACTATAAGAATGTGTAGAACTGAACAAGATTTGAACTGTAATAGATCAGTTGAAATGTTGTTGTTCCCTATTTGTCAGCCACTATGAGTTATGTTGTGACAACATTAGAGGTTTACTCGGGAGCCCCAATCGGCTCTGACTTAAGAGAAAACGGCAATAAAATTTGGCTAGTGGATTTTGCATGCTGAGCCACTCCCCGTACAAATAGGTATATAAGGCATTAGCATGTATCCACTCATTCAGATTTTTGCTTTGGAGCAGAGTAGGTGAATAATTTCTTCTCCACAAAGCCATTTGTATTCTGACTGGAAGAAGAGGTGTCCCTGTCATTCAGCGATTCCCCTGGGCACTTCAACTGAAAGAGCAGTTTCTCTAAAAAAGCATATCACGGACGGTTCACGTCTTTGTAAAGATGCTGTTCCGTTCATGTCCTCTTGGTTGTGGTCGTTACTTATCCTTTGTCGACGGCCATGATTGTTGTCTTCAGTGTCTGGGCATCCAACACACTGAAGATGCTTTCATGGATAGTTCATGCCTCCATTGTGAGCATATGACTATGGCAGCACTGCAATCTCGTCTCTCCCTCCTCAAGGGGTTAGGAGGGGCACACTGTGTGATCTGAGGGTCACAGTAAGAGCCTCTCTGTTGAGTCCTCCCGCAGCGAGTGTCCCATGATTTTGCTGGACCGTTCATTCAGTGGCTATCATCCTTCGAGGATGAAAATTTGGTTGGGCTGCCCCCTTCGGATGTTGCAGCAGCCACTGAATTGGACCAGGAGCTGACGCCCATGCTTGCCCAGAGAGCTGTGAGTATCAGACTGGAGGTGCACTGGGGCGTTGGGAAGGTTACAACCTTCTCGTGGCATTTGTCTGACACACTGTGGCTTGTTAACATTTGCGGCACCACAGGGTTGTGACGGGGTTCAGGTTGTAGCGTTTTCCATAGATTTCAAATGTCGTTGTGACATAACTTGTACTGACCAAATGACAGGGAAGGTCTCGGTTGCGTACGTAACCCTCGTTCCCTTATGTAGGGAACGGAATTGTTATGTCCCCATACCACAACCTTGAACCAATCACTGTTGCCAGGACACATTCTCAGTGTAAAACCTGAAGGAGTGGATACACACTGATGCCTTATATACCCGTATGTACAGGAAGTGGCTCAGCATTTTCACTAACTGAATTTCATTGCCGTTTTTTCTGAAAGTCAGAGTCGATAGGGGCTCCCGGGTAAACCCCTAATGATGTCAAAACATAATGTTGAACGAGGGTTATGTACATAACCAAGACGTTTTTCAACCATGCCAATCTTTCGCACCAAAAATAAATAAATGAATAATTAAATAAATAAAACGCTGGTGCATGCATTGAAGTTTCATAGGTGTCTTTATGATGTAGCTATTGTAAAGTTTCACACCATTCACAAAGTTTTATGAAATATTACAACATTTATGAAAAAAATGTTAAAATTAACACCATTTTATGAAAAATCTTTGTTTACATTCGTTGCTTGAATGAAAGTTCTCAAATTCAATTCTGTATTAATACACTTACATGATAACCACTGTTGATATGACCATTTAATAATTTGATGATGTCATCCATCTTTATTCCTTCTACTTTGTGCATTCCAGCAATGTCAGTGAAATTGAAAGGAAAGTAGGAGTCAGGCCTGTCCTTCTTCACTTTATATGTTTTGCACTAAAAACAAAGCAAAGATTTAAAAGCCTCTTACTTTTATGTTAATACATATAAGGATACATAGATTAAACTTACCTCAACAGTGAAAGTTCGATCAGTTTCTGTTGCTTGTGCCAGGGCTCTGGTAGTGATGCGGCCCTGGAAAACACTATCCACAGAGTTGAAAAAGCTTGATTTTCCAGCACCTTGTGGTCCATGCAGAAGAATTCTTAGAGTGGCAACTTCTGGATTCTCAGGTTTGAAGTCATTTACTGCTGTCAGAAGTTTTTGTTTATCCTCACTAAAAAGGGAGTTTTAAAAGTAGGTGGAAAGATTATATTTATAGGTATACAAATTAATGTTATGAGAACACAACTTACAGTCTTTTTATTTTGAAAACTGACAAATAAAAGCATTAACTAATGATCTTGTAGAACAAAATAAAATACAAGATGCTAAATATTTATGAAAACTGCAAATCTCAACAATTAATTATGAAATCTTAACAATTAATTTGGAAACTTTCGTTGTCTCTGCAAGAACAAAAAAGTTGTGCTACAAGAGACAAGAAACCAGCATGTAGTAAATCTGTTGCAGTGGTCATGGTTATTGCAAAAAAACATAAAGAACAGTAGAATTGTCCAATTATTGTCCAATAAAAATAAAGTACTCAAGAGTCAAATAATAAGCATATCTGTACTACTAGTAAGAGTAGTTTTCAGAGCTTACTTCCAGTCCAAGGACCTCCAGGGTCTACAAAACTCTGTTTAACCAAAACAAATATTTAGTCAATTTAAATTATTATATTTATTCATTTGGGCTGTTTTATTTTTGACATATATCACTTTTTTATATGAATAGTAGGTTTTATACTATATATTTGTCTGAGTGATCATCCAGAATGAATTATGCTTAATTTGTTTCACTGAGAAAACCATAATTTACCTTGAGATGAAGGAGGAGTGGGTTTTGTGAAATGTTTAAATAGCCACATCCTGGCAACACTTTTGTCCTTACTTTGAAATAAAGATAAAATATTAGTTACAGTTAGTTGGTATCAAAATGCAGCAAACACTTCGGTGCTGCAGCATTTTTTCAGATGAGACGCTTTAGTTATGATTTGGAACATCCACAGCGGCATCATACAGTGCCTATAGAAAATCATCATACCCTGTGAAAACCTCTACCTTTTTTCACATTACAGCCTGGAAAATAAAATAAATGAAGTCTTAACTTTTTTGTGCTGCATGTATACATTATAACCTTCATCATTAAAGTAAAAAGATCATTTAAAAAAAAATTCTGGAGAATTATTCAAAATTAATCAAGTGCCTGGTTTGGTAAAGTGATCAGCCGCTTAGAATATACCACTATAAACTTGCTCAGACACAAGCAATCAACTTCCAGATTAAACACCAGGCTAACTGCCTCACATGACATCAAAAGTAGTGGTGTTGATTACTTCAGAATAAAACAAGCTGTTTCTTGACGACTCCACTGTTAGTAGTGCATGCTGCGGCAAAAATTTCACCATGGTTGGGGAAAGTGCTTTCAAAAGACTTCTGGGGTAAAGTTGTAGAAAGGCACAAGGAAGGAAAAGGCTACAAAAACATTTCAAAGGCTTTAGCTATCCCTCAGAGTACTGTTCAGAAGATCATAAAAAGTGGAAAGCTTATGGCACCACCAGCATATTGCTTAGATCAGGCTGTCTGTCTAAAGTGGATGACAGAGCCAGGAGGACATTGATAAGAGAAGCTACCAGGAGGCCAAAGGCAACTTTGAAGGACTTACAAGGCTTTATGGCTGGGTCTGGTCTGTCTGTGCATGTGACAACTGTCTCCCAAGCTTTACACAAAGCTGGCCTATATGGCAGGATGGCACAAAGGAAGCCGCTCTCCTTTGCGCTATGCAGAAACACATTTGGAAGAGTCTGATACCTTCTGGCAAAAGGTGCTATGGTCTGATGAGACCAAAATTGACCTTTCTGGACTTAACTCCAAGCACTTTGTTTGGCAAAAAAGCAAACACAACACACCACCAAAACACACTATACCTACTGTGAATCATGGTGGTGGCAGCATTATGTTGTGGGGGAGAATAAAGAAAATTATGGTGTTATTGACTAATTACAGTGGGGCAAATAAGTATTTGATACACTGCCGATTTTTCAAGTTTTCCCACTTACAAGAATGGAGAGATCTGTAATTTTCATCGTAGGTACAACTCAGCTGTGAGAGACAGAATCTAAAAAAAAATCCAGAAAATCACATTGTATGATTTTTAAATAATTAATTTCCATTTTATTGCATGAAATAAGTATTTAATCACCTACCAACCAGCAAGAATTCTGGCTCTCACAGAATGGCGGCACCTCCACACACTCAATCAATCAGACTCCAACCTCTCCACTATGGGTAAGACCAAAGAGCTGTCTAAGGACACTAGGGATAAAATTGTAGACCTGCACAAGGCTGGGATGGGCTACAGGACAATAGGCAAACAGCTTGGTGAGAAGGCAACAACTGTTGGCGCAATTATTAGAAAATGGAAGAAATTCAAGATGACTGTCAATCTCCCTCAGACTGGGGCTTCATGCAAGATCTCGCCTCATGGAGTATCAATGATCCTGAGAAAGGTGAGGGATCAGCCTAGAACTACACGGGAGGACCTGGTCAATGACCTGAAGAGAGCTGGGACCACAGTCTCAATGGTTACCATTAGTAACACACTACACCGGCATGGATTAAAATCCTGCAGCGCGCGCAAGGTCCCCCTGCTCAAGCCAGCACATATCCAGGCCCATCTGAAGTTTGCCAAAGACCATCTGGATGATCCAGAGGAGGCATGGGAAAAGGTCATGTGGTCAGAATAGACCAAAATAGAACTTTTGGTATAAACTCCACTTACCGTGTTTGGAGGAAGAAGAAGGATGAGTACAATCCCAAGAACACCATCCCAACCGTGAAGCATAGGGGTGGAAACATCATGATTTGGGGGCGCTTTTCTGCAAAGGGGACAGGACGACTGCACCGTATTGAGGGGAGGATGGATGGGGCCATGTATCACAAGATTTTGGGCAACAACCTCTTTCCCTCAGTAAGATCATTGAAGATGGGTCATGGCTGGGTTTTCCAGCATGACAATGACCCCAAACACACAGCCAGCAACTAAGGAGTGGCTCCGTAAGAAGCATTTCAAGGTCCTGGAGTGGCCTAGCCAGTCTCCAGACCTGAACCCAATAGAAAATCTATGGAGGGAGCTGAAACTCCGTGTTGCCCAGCGACAGCCCCAAAACCTGAACGATCTGGAGAAGACCTGTATGGAGGAGTGGGCCAAAATCCCTGCTGCAGTGTGTGCAAACCTGGTCAAGAACTACAGGAAACGTCTGACCTCTGTAATTGTAAACAAAGGTTTCTGTACCAAATATTAAGTTCTATTTTTCTATTGTATCAAATACTTATTTCATGCATTAAAATGGAAATTAATTATTTAAAAATCATACAATGTGATTTTCTGGATTTTTTTTTAGATTCTGTCTCTCACAGTTGAGGTGTACCTACGATGAAAATTACAGATCTCTCCATTCTTTGTAAGTGGGAAAACTTAAAGTAAACAACTCTACTGCTTGGATATCACTACTTTGTGTCACGTCAAAATGAAACATGAAATAGCTTGAAAATGTGATGACTACGTCAGTTTTTAGTGATCATTCTGCTTGATGAATTGAAAGATGTATCTATGTACCTGTGACAATGTTTACAGGGCTTTTATGACGATGACCTGAAAGTGCAAGTGCAAATAGCCTGCCTTGTTGGCAGAGGCTATTTACACTATCTCCGCCCACGGTAGCACTTTTAGCATAGCTTAGCATAGATCATTGAATCTGATTAGACCGATAGCATCTTGCTCAAAAATGACCAAAGAGTTTCACTATTTTTCCTATTTAAAACTTGACTCATCTGTAGTTACATTGTGTACTAAGATGGACGAAAAATGAAAAGTTGCGATTTTCTAGGCTGATATGGCTAGGAACTATATTCTCATTTCGACGTAATAATAAAGGAACTTTGCTGCTGTACCATGGGTGCAGGAGGCGCAATGATATTACACAAACTTAGTGCCGGTCACTTTCAGGCGCTGCGTAATATCATTGCGCCTGCTGAACCCATGGTATGGCAGCAAAGTTCCTTGATTATTATGCCGGAATGAGAGTATAGTTCCTAGCCATATCAGCCTAGAAGATCACAACTTTTTATTTTCCGTCATTCTTAGTACATGACGTAATTACAGAAGAGTCAAGTTTTAAATAGAAAAATACCATTATATATGGTCATTTTTGAGGGTCTAATCAGATTCAATGATCTATGCTAAGCTATGTTAAAAGTGCTACCGCCAGACCCAGAGATCGGCTGAATGGATTCGAAAATGGTAAAACTCAACTGCTTAACTCTAGAGGAGTTGGAAAATGAGCCTTTTTTTTTTTTTTTTTTTTTAAAAAGTGTTCCTTTAATAATTTCAATTAAAATTATAATTTACACTCAATATGTCAGTATTGCATACTGTTTTATAATGCACTACAATACTGAGGTGCAGATAATTGCCACTATTTGCAATAAGTAGTATAAATAGCAGAAAATCCTGCTAGGTGTAAATAGAATCTACAGCTATTTGCACTTAGTGTAAACATTAAGTGTAACAGGGACATATATATAAAACTGCCTCCTTCATTTTCTTTGTCACCTAAAATGACCTAAAATTTCAAAACAATTTGTCCATGCAGATTTTTAAGAGTTTGGCTTAATTTAGAAAATAATGTTAATAAATAATGTATAAATAATATCCAAAACCTTACATGTACCTCAAAAGCTTACAATTATTTCAGTCATTACTAGGGAGTAGATCTTCACTTCAGAATACTGATCCAAATAATTATTAATCCTTTCTTAAATATTTAGTAATTTTTTAGTCATTACTAGTGGGTTACCATGATCTTTATTTTCGAATTAGGTATACATTTTGCATCATTCATAGTAGTTCTTAGCAGTTCTCCGGGTGATATGAAAAAAAATAGTAGTTACTGATTAGCTAATAGTGAAATACCACTTTCAACTGAGCATTATTACTGACTCGTTAAACAGAATTTCTTGTTAGTCAATAGGAGTTACTATAATGTTAACAATGCATTAGTCATTTGTTCCCGTGCAGTTATTAATGACAGACCAGTATTCTAAAGTGTTACTAACTTTTCATTTTCACAAATAACATTATCATTCACACAAAAGAAACTCTTTGTAACAGTGATATTGTCATAACACTCTTTGCTGTTATCACTCTATAAATTAAAAAGAAAAAAAAATTGTGTTTGACAGTTATTCAAAATAATTTTGTACAAGATTAGTGCATACTCAAAGTAGCCTTACATTTTATATTGACAATTAATAAATTTCTGTTAAGGAGACGAGTCTTACCTTAAAAGCAGGCTGATATTGTGTGATGTTTTGTTCTCTGTTTCAGGAACCGCACCTGTAATTGTCACATACACACACGGAGGAGACGAGAGGTGAGTGGCAAACCAAAACAGACAAGTAATGTACTGACAGTAATGCACTTTCAGTTTTGAAATAACTGCTTTTCAACAGTCGCTTTAACAATGGCCAGAATCAAACAGGAAATAGAGATGTACTGTAGGAACAGTAAAGCCGACAAACTATTACACTAATAAACTCAAATTATTAAAAAGACTGACATAGCTAATATTTTCTTAATACAGAGTTATTAATTCAGGTAATAATAGATCTGACAGAATACCCTTCAGAGAATCATGAAATAAAAAAGAACAACAAAAACAAGCTATGGCCACATTAAAAAAACATGCAAGCATTCACAGAGGGACCAGGGTATGTAATATATTCTAAAGTGCAAATGCAGTCCAAAAAGCAATATTTCAAATGATTTCAAGTAATTTCATATTTCAAACAAAGGTGTAGTCTTTTTTAAATCCTTTTAATAATCAGCAGGTTCCCATTGTGATAACTGTTAAACTGGACTGGACTGGACTTTCTTTTTTTACATTTTTGTCATTTACTATTTAAAATAAACATTTGATTTGAATACCCCAAACCTTTCATTATCATAATCATACACCTTTTCAGATCTGCCAAATAAAAAAGGTAAGATGTCTCTTTTTGTCCTAAAGAGGCAAAACGACTTAGGAAGTGATCATAATACCATATAGCAGGCATATAGCAGTACTTATTCAGATAAGTACAAGCTAAAAAGGGATTTTTTTTTTTTTTTTTTTTTTTAATAGTTTCGAAAGAGATGAGTTTTCAGCAGTCGCTTGAACGCTGTTAGGGAGTTGGCATTCCGGATACCGGTGGGAAGATCATTCCACCAGCCAGGGACGGTGTAAGAGAATGTTCTCTTTGTGCCTCTTTGTGATGATACAACGAGCGTCGCTCACTGGTGGATCTCAGAGTTCTGGAGGGAGTGTAGATTGGTAGCAGTGAGTGGAGGTAGGCGGGTACTGAGCCTGTGGCTGTTCTATATGCAAGCATCAGCATCTTGAATTCGATGCGAGCCGCAACCGGGAGCCAGTGCAGGGTGATAAAGAGAGGTGTGACATGGGCCCTTTTGGGCTCGTTGAAGACCGGTCATGCTGCTGCATTCTGAATCATTTGTAGATGTTTGATTGTGCATGAAGGATGACCGGCAAGAAGAGCATTGCAGTAGTCCAGCCTAGAAATGACCAGGGCCTGGACAAGAAGTTGTGTGGCCTGCTCTGTTAGCAACGGCAGACGCCACGGGAGCGCAAGGTACAGAGCGCTTTGGAAAGGAGAAGATATCGGCGCGCCTAGCGTTTTCCATGCATTTTTAGGCGCGATATATGAACGGCCCGTAATGCAAACCTGCAAGATCGAGCAGTTTTAGCTATATGGTCTCTGAAAGTCAACTGGTCATCAAAGATTACACCAAGATTTCTGGCTGAACTTGATGGGGTAATTGTTGATGAACCTAACTAGATGGTGAAGTCATGCTGTAGGGTCGGAGTGGCAGGGAAGACAATGAGCTCAGTCTTTGCCAGGTTGAGCTGTAGGTGATGTTCTTTCATCCACGCCGAGATGTCCGCCAGGCAGCCTGAGATCCGTGCAGCTACCGTTGGATCATCTGGTTGAAATGAAAGATAGAGCTGTGTGTCATCAGCATAGCAATGGTAGGAGAAGCCATGTGCTTGTATGATGGGCCCCAGTGATGTAGTGTAAATGGAGAAGAGGAGGGGTCCAAGAACTGATCCCTGAGGAACCCCAGTGGCCAGATGATGTGCTTTGGATACCTCCCCTCCCCAGGCCACCCTGAAAGACCTACCTGTGAGATAGGATTCAAACCAACGAAGTAGAATCCCTGTGATACCCAGTGATGAGAGGGTGGACAGGAGGATCTGATGATTCACAGTGTCAAAATAGCAGAAAGATTGAGCAAAATGAGTACTGATGATCTGGAATCAGCTTTTGCCATCCGTAAGGCTTCAGTGACTGACAGTAGCGCAGTCTCAGTTGAGTGGCCACTCCTGAAACCTGACTGGTTAGCATCCAATGTGCTGTTCCGTGAGAGAAATTGTGATAGCTGGTTAAAAACGACTCATTCAAGTGTTTTTGCTATGAATGGAAGGAGAGAGATTGGTCTATAGTTATCTAAAAGTGAAGTGTTTAATGTAGGTTTTTTGAGCAGTGGGGTTACCCGAGCCTGCTTGAATGCAGTGAGGAAAGTGCCTGTGAGGAGAGATGAGTTGATGATGTGTGTAAGTGCTGGTAAGAGTGTAGGAGAGATTGCTTGGAGAAGGTGAGAGGGGATAGGATCTAGTGGGCATGTTGTAGGATGGCTGGAGAGGAGAAGTTTGGATACTTCTGCCTCAGAGAGGGGACAGAAGGAGAAGAGTGGGGTGTTAGCTGTGGATGTTGTCGGTATTAGTTCCTGTATGTGTGGAGTTTTGTCGGTAAAGAATGTGGCAAAATCATCGGCTGTTATAGAAGTGGTGGGAGGTGGTGTGGGGGGGGCAGAGGAGGGAACTGAATGTTTTGAAGAGGTTACGTGTGTCTGGAGCATTGTTGATCTTGTTGTGGAAGTATGAGGATTTGGCAGTATGGACTTGAGCAGAGAAGGATGAAAGCAAAGACTGACACATACTCAAGTCAGATGGATCTTTAGATTTGCGCCATTTTCTCTCTGCTGCCCTGAGTTTGGACCGATGTTCACAGAGAACATCGGTTAACCAGGGGGTTAGGAGGGGTGGCCCGTGCTGGCCCGGAAGAGAGAGGACATACAGTATATCATCTAGGCAAGAAGTTAAAGTAGAGCATAAGGTGTCAGTAGCTGCATTAACCTCTAGAGATGAGAAAAGGGTTGTAGAGGGAAGAGAGGAGGACACTACAGAGGAAAGATGGGAAGGTGAAAGGGAGCGTAGGTTTCGTCTGAAAGTAACAGGTAGAGGGGTTGGAGGCACACTGGTAGCAACATGTAGGTTACATGTAATGAAGAAATGGTCGGAGATGTGTAGGGGTTTAACTGAACTGTTGTCTGCAACGCAATTGCATGTGTAAATTAGGTAGTGACAAGGCGTTTGAAATCAAAAGAAGCTAGGAGTGAATGAAAGTCTGCAGCATAAGGCTTGTCCAGATGAATGTTAAAGTCATAATAAAAAAATAAATAAATAAAAATAAGGCCCACAGTATGCTAAATGGAACAGTATAATAAATACCTTCAATTTATCTTTAGTTTAGTATAATGGTGTGTCTTTTTAGTATAATGGTCAACTCTTTTCAAACAGCTCATATAAAAAATCCCAGCCACCTTCAACTTAAAGGGCAGCTTTGGGTCAGGGAGTGTTGTAGTGTACGTATTGTGTTGTGTTGTGTTGTATTGTATTGTATTGTTTTATGTAGTTATGAAAAAGCAACTGTGACTGTGTTGCCTGTTTTTGTAAAGAAGAGTATTTATTTGCATAGGCTATATATGCATGTGACAAAACAAGCCAAAGGTCAGATATATGATAATGTTTCCAACTGTTTGTTTCAAACATTAACTCATCAGTTCTTGTGACTACAAATTCCCAGATGTCACATGTACCCAGACATCCCATGACCTTACAAGCTTTTTCCTTTTCTTTTGTTGGTGTTTTTAAAGGCATTTTAAGCAATCCAGTAAAGTGTTTACTCCCACCTTCAAGGCAATTAATGTTAGCTCCACATGCATTTCTCATGGTCCCTGCATTTTGAAAAGGCATCTTTGGCTGTTTCCCGTTCTTAATAATACATGAGAATGTACTCATATCCCTGGTGAAAAAACCAGCATATGCTGGTAAGTATGTTTTGATGCTGGTTTAAGCTGGTCCTTAGCTGGTTTATGCTGGTCCTTTGCTGGTTTTTGCTGGTCCTTTGCTGGTTTATGCTGGTCATGTTGCTGGTCAAGGACCAGCATGAACCAGCAAAGGACCAGCATAACCCAGCTAAGGACCAGCATAAACCAGCAAAGGACAGCTTAAACCAGCACCAAAACATACCTAACCAGCATCCCAGCATCAAAACATACCTACCAGCATATGCTGGTTTTTTCACCAGGGATGTGTAGGGTTTGTTGTATATACGGACACATCAGGTCAATAGGGTTGACGAATGCTGCAAGACAGAAACAAGCCAAAGTCAGATAATGTTTATGATGTGCTGAAGAACAGTTTTGCTTTCAGTTTTCCAGTTGGATGCCCTTGAGGTGAAAAAATAAGCTTTCAGTTCTACTATTGTTATGCAGGTGAAGAAGGCAGGATCCAAAATGCATGTAAATGTTTCTTTAAACAGCAACAACAACACAAAAGGACGTGAGAAAAAGGAATTACTCAGTTATCTTACTGCTGGTGGTTTGACTCGATCCAGGATTGCCAAGTTGTTCAAAGTCATCCCGGAGTTCCAAACACTCAATCCACATTACACTTAGCATCATCAAAATCAGAGGTGATACTGAAAATCCGCCCCAGCCACTGACACTTTCTTAAAAGTTTAACCAGGGACATTAACAATTAAAAATGACAACAGACTTACTAATAATTTGAAAATAATATTAATGCTGGATAGTCTAATAGACTCATTTAGAGGCATATTAATAGGGTAACAATGACCTTATCTTTGCATTTTATTGGAGCCTTAATTACATTGCATACAGTTCATCTGAGCTATGCATCTACTCAGGGGATTTGAAAACCTGGCCTGGAAGACCCCCAGCACTGCATGTCTTATATGTGTCCCTTATTTGACACTCCCATTTAGGGTTTTGCACTCTCTACTAGTGAGCTGAAGAGTTGAATCATATGTGTTAGATGAGGGAGACATACAAAATGTGCAGGTTTGCAAACCCCTGCATTAATTTGAACGATGACAGCTACAATGCAAGTGGCTTGATAAAGTGCAGGCCATGCAGACACACCGTGCCGTGTAGCCAAATCACCTTTATTCATACAGAGCTTTACACAGTACTGATTGTTTCAAAGCAGCCAAGTGTGGAAGAGGAAAAAACATATTATTAATAAACAAACACAAAGTCAAGTCATCTTTATTAATACACTGCTTTGTATAATACAGTCTGGCTGGGCGGTATGAAGGTTTATATATCGTTACTGTGGAATAAAATGTCAACTGTAACCTTTTTTTTTTTTTTTTAATTCTGAATCCTGCTTTCTTTGTCTGCATTACAACAGTAGAATTGTAAGCTTCTTGTTTCACCTCGAGGGCATCCAACTGGAAAACTGAAGTTCTTCAGCACATCATAAGCATTAACTGACTTCTGTCTTACAGTATACATCAACCCTATTGACCTGATGTGTTCGGATATACAACAAGCCCTACACTTATGAATACATTTTCATGTATTATTAAGAACAGTCAACACAGCCAAATTGCCTTTTCAAAATGCAGGGACCATGAGAAATGTATGTGGAGTTACCATTAATTGCCTTGAAGGTGGGAGTAAACACTTTACTGGATTGCTTAAAATGCCTTTAAAAACACCAACAAAAGAAAAGAAAAAAGGTCGTAAGGTCATGGGATGTCTGGGCACATGTGACATCTGAGAACGTCACCACATGATGAACTGATAAACTGAGTTAATGTTTGACTTCTGAAACAAACTGTTGGAACACATCATCATGTGTCTGACCTTTGGCTTGTTTTGCCACATGCAACACACACACACTGACCTGATGTGTCCTGACATACAACAAAGCCTACGCAAATGAATATTCTTCTTCATAAAAACAGGCAACACAGTCACATTCACTTCTCAGAAACTACATAAAGCACAATACATACACTACTAAACACACACACACATGGAGGCAGACAAAATCTATATTTGTGTAGAGCTTAGAGGGGTGCACTCCTCGAGTCCTCAATGCCATGCTCCCTACAGGCCTTTAGAAGGCATTTTCACCTCAAACTCTGTGTTCTTCACTCTTGGATTCTGCATTCCATCGCCTTCTGCCGTTCTCCCAGGTTACTAAAGATTTTTTGCCCCTTTGCCGTTAAATACAATAGTGATGCAAAATACAGTTGTGTCCTTTTATGTGGCTGACATTGTGATATTATTCCTTGACTTCCAAAAACACGTTCAGCATGTCCAGCAGGTCCTGGCCGAACTGCTAAAGCATAAACTGTTCGCAAAGCTGGAAAAGAGTGAGTTTCACGTTTTAGCCATCTCGTTTCTTGTCTTCTGCGAGAGCTGCCCTTTGTGTTAAAGGTGGCTGGGATTTTTATAAGTGAGCTGTTTGAAAAGAGTGCTGTGAGAAAAGAGAGAAAACTTTACAACACCATTACACTAAAGATAAATTGAAGATATTTCTTACACTATTCTAATTAGCTTAATGTAGGTCAATTGTATATATATATATATATATATTTTTATATATATTTTTTCTCTTAATATTCAGTAATATCATCAATATGACTCCACTGCCGCTATTATATATAGAATACCAAACTTAAAATAAATTGCACTGAATAATAAAATATTCTCTTCTATAGGCTGTAGCTGATACAAATTTACTGCGCGGTTAATCAACTTTGCAACATTGAAGCTGCTTTTGCATCTAATTGAATCAACACCCGTCTTGAGATGAATAACAACACTATTTAGCTGAATTGAGTTTGTTCATGACTGATGAACTTTGCACTATTGTTTACTGATCTGAATAAAAGTTGAACTGACCTGAGCTGAATAATGACACTATAATCTTCTTTAGAGCTGCTTTACAGCTGAGTTTGCTTTACAGTCAATCGAGTAACACTTTCTATGAAGCCTGTATTTATAATACATTATAAGGGTATTCTTAAGGAATTATAATTAATGTATAAAGCATTATAAAACACTTTATATGTTTTATCATCTCATAAGTAATCATAACAACAATTATAACACACAATTAATACCATAATAAATCCACTTAATTTATAATGGATTATCTCATATCTTGACATTATTTAAAATCTGGACATTATCTTACTACATTTTGTGAGTGGTTAGGAGAGTTTCCTGTGAGGTTAATGTGAATTATGCTGTGAGCTATGTCACACCCCTGGACTGTTTAGTTGGTTTCTCCCATCATTTCCCCCTGCAGCTCTGTGTGTTTTGGTTTCTCCCTCATTGTCTGCACCTGGTGTGTTAATCAGTCTGTCTATTTAATGTGTGTGATTACCCTCCTCTATTGTCAGACCTTGATGTTACCACCCTGTGTTCCAGTGTTTCCCGTGTTTCCCTGTGGATTATTAAAGACTGTTCGTTTCACTACGTCGTTGTTCGTCTGTTCCTGCCTGAAACGTGACAAGCTAGTTTAAGATCAGTTGTAATCATTTAATTTATTTATTTACTTTTTTTTATTAGATTACATTTTATTTTGATGGTCCCCTTTATAAGCAACTTTGCAACTACATGTCAGCTAACTCTCAGAGTATTAGTAGACTTAGGTTAAGGTTGGGGTTGGTAGCATAAGTTGATGTACTTGCAAAGTTGCTTATAGTCAGCAGAATGTCTGTTGGGGAACCATCAAAATAAAGTGCTACCAGATATTTAGCAGAGTCTACTAATACTCCAGTGACTGCTAGTTGACATGTAGTTGCATTGTTACTATCAACATCTACTTATGGCTGTTTGAGAAAAAATATTGTTATTATTATTATTATTATTATTATTAATTTATGGTCTTTGTCTGTTTTAAGTACAGTGAAGTTACTTCACATAAAACAGACATTGACCACTTATAATTAATAAGACCACATTATAAAGACTTTTGGAATGTTTTTATGAAGACTTTGTATTTGATATTTTTTAGTAAAAACACTAAGTAATATGTTATTGTGCAGATCTTAAACAATGGCAAGATATGAGACCTATAATACATTATAACTATGAGAAATATAATCCATTGAACTTGAGTGGACGCAACATATTCATTGTGTGTCATAAATCATCATACTCTTAACCACAAATAAGTATTATAATACATTAAAACTGTTCTTAGAATTATTTATAAGATAACACAACATTTTATAAGGTTTCTTATAATGCCTTATTGATTCATTCATTCATTCATTATAATGCCTTAAGAATACCCTAATGCAGAGGTGGGGAATGTTGATCCTGGAGGGCTGTGTTCCTGCAGAGTTTAGCTTCAAGCCTAAAAAAAAATAAACCTACCTGTATCCTGAAGACCTTGATTAGCTTGTTCAGGTGTGTTTGATCAGGGTCGGAGCTAAACTCTGCAGGGACACCAGCCCTCCAGGATCAATGTTCCCCACCCCTGCCCTAATGTATTATAACTATAGGATTCATAGAAAGTGTTACCGTCAATCCTTCTATTAAAATCTTCCACTTCACTGAAAAAGGTATCAGAGAATAACCACTGTTGGGTTAACAGGAATATCAGTAACAAAAGGGTGCACTGGGCAATGTGCACAAATAATTCATATACAGCTCTGACCTGTAATGATAATCCGGACCAGAAAGGACGACCCTCTCAGCCTCCTGCAAGGACAAATTCCGTAGGACAGCCAGGGCATATATGATGACCTATGAAAAATTGTTAATTTAAGCATACTATTATACCACTACTGAACAACAAGCCATTATACATGGATCCATACATGAGTAGCACCAGCATGCAGTTTATACAGTAGATTTTGTAAGTGCCAGAGTAGAAACAGCATAAAAAGAAAGCCACAGATGAACTGCACTCCATCTGTGAAGCTCAGTTGTGTTGGTGTCCTATGCAGTGCTCCTCTCAGATAGACAAAAAGGATGTCCTGTTGTTCCTCACCGCAAGGAATTTAGAGGGCTTCCGGTTGAGTACACCCTATGGACAAACCATGGTGCGAAAACAGTTATTTTAAGGAAATTGATACATTTAAGATAAAGATACAATAATTTGCAGTAAACGATGCTGTTAATGTTATTCCTAATTAAGGCCCTTAGTGAACCTTTACTATGAGTTAGTCTGTAATGATGAATAAATGTGAACATTGTTAAAGTAACTTACCCCCAAATGCATAACTTTATACTTAGCTAACATGGTAAAACAATGAGTAAACAAATTTTCACACAATACAGTAAGCTACAGGTAAATCTGACACATCTCACATCAACATGCTTTTATTATCTTTTTAAGTTTAATTAATGTGCTGGCTAGACTTACTTATTACAGTCATTAAGTCAACAAGGTTTAATTAAATCATGGCCATGAATTAAGAACATTGTAATAATCAATAAAACTAGCAAACAAATTCTTAATTTGTGGGAATTTGTTATTATTTCTTAGCAATTTCTCACTTTGGCTACGTAAATGTTGCATCGTTTTAACGATGCAATAAAACTCGGTAACACTTTAGAATAACGTTTTGTTCTAAGGCATTTATAAGTGATGTATAAATGATGAACTAATTATTTACAAAACTTTCATAAATGATTAATAAGTGATATGCTAACAGTTTGTGTATGTTTTGTTAATACATTTACAAGTCATTTACAAGTGATTAGTTAATGATGAACTAATCATTACTACTAACATGACTATGCATTCAAAAAGGATTAATAAATGATATGTTAATATTTTTGTGTATGTTTTGTAGATTAAGTTATAAATTGTTTACAAGTGATTAGATAATGAACTAATCATTTACAAATCAGGACTATACGTTCACAAATGATTATTAGGTAATATGCTAATGATTTACAAATATATCGTTATTTATCTTTAAATAAATAGCATATTATGAAATGATCAAACAGATCAAAATGATCAAACAGTAAATTCTTATTAAGTTACTATTTAATATGTTATTAATCGTTTATAAGTCATTGAAATGTCAACATTGTATACACAATAAACGTGTCAATTATGAACAAATGATGATCAAACCATTAGTAAATGATCAGTATATAATTTATGTATGCTTTGTTAAAGTTGTAAGCTGGTCTGTTAAAAAGCACAAAAATGCAATTATGCTAAAGCTCTTTTTTTTTTTAAAGAATAATAAATTATTTGTTGTCAAGGGAATCAACATGTGTAAATGACTTACAGTTAGGGGATTACAGTGGGTTGTGTTAAACCCTTTCTTTCATCAGCATAGTCTTGGAGTGTGTGGGATCTAGTGATGATGTGAACCAGTTTCACCTTCCACTGAAGATCACATCAGGTGCACAGCGTTAAAATACCCCATGTGTCAGAGAAGACATCTGTCTATCGTCAGCCCTTACATTGCAGTACACGTTTTACTCATCATTCGTAGATCTTTCTTACCTGTTACAAATGATCTGTAGGTGTATACAAGGCATTTACAACCCTTTCTGCATCCCCTAATTACTGTAACACATGTACAAATTAGAAAAAAATAATAATTTCTGCTATTCCTCACCTATTACAATGGAAATATCTAAATCACCTGCAACTCTTTGTAAAGATGATTACTGTAAGCTGCAAAACAATCACTCTTTGTACAAGTATGAGGAAATAATGCTTAAAGGTGATGGCAGAATAACATTTATTTCAACCATGCAGGTTCAAAATAACATTTTCTATTGAATGTAACAACTTATAAGATATAACGCTTGCCAAACTGGCACAGTACCCTACTTTTTACTTTCTCTTAATTATGGGGAGAAGCTTTCCATTCTTTTTCAACTGATTTACCTTTGACAAAAGTGAGGGATCATTGCTTAAGACATCTGAACACTTCTGGACAAAGGTCTGCAGCTTCTGGCCTCTGGAGTAGCCTTGTAGGAGTTCTTCATACTTCATTTGAGACACAATGGCAACCACTGTGTTCCTGTCCACTCCAACCGCCTTGTAAGAAGACCTCAAGTTCTTCCCTTGCCTGAAATGACGTAAGACCTTTTTGTATCTCTTTAAACGTGCTTTGGATTTACAGCTGCAAAAACAAACAAACAAAAAACACATGAATAAATAAGCTGTGAAAATATCCATAACCTTGCAAAATTCTTTACTACTGTAGCGTCTGCTTAGGATCATTGATGATCGTTTAGGATTTACATTGTAGAGAACCTTTTAGCCTTTTGACATTTGCATATAAATTACAGACATGGTCTCACGTTCTACATTTATATGGGTGTTTAATGGTCTATGGTTCCCTCCTTGCTCTCACGAAGATGCTAAGCAGATCAACTCTTGTCTCCCCATTGGACTTCAAAGGCATTCCATGAGGGAGACAATCACCAGCACCAAGCACCTCAGATCCTTGGTGGCTGGCAGACTGTTCCCAATACACATAACGCACACACATAGAAACCTTTTTCTTTATTTAGACTATATTTAACCAGTTATAAATGTACTTGGTATATGCATGTGTTGCTTGTGTGTTTCTATGTTATATTAGCCCAGTTAGCCCTCGTTATTGGTACTAGTTAATCTCTAAATGCGTATTTTCAATGTAGGAATGTATCTCTGGTTTAATACCTTCTAGATGTTTCATTCTTGGTATCAAAACGATCTGCACTTTATTTTCTGAACAATGGTGTACACCATGTGATTAGAAAATGCATCATACGGTTTGTACTATATTGTGGGTAAAACTGCATCAATTCCCCAGGCCAGCAATAAACATGCAAATGGGCCATAAACGGAGACAAAGAGAAGTTTTCCCGCTCGAAAATCCAAACTTTGTATTGGCCAATTCACCCAAAGGTGGGTGTGGAAGGAACACTATCAAAAGACCCTAACACCCACCCATCCATGCTCAAACCCTTCGAGACACTCTCCAAGACTCATCCCTTGAGTCAATCTTCTGGTAGTTTATCTTCAAGTAACTTTGTCGACTCGCTGTGGATTTTCCTATCTTCGAACGAACTAGAGAAAACCTCCAGAACACCTAAAGGAATTCATCGAGAACTTCCATTGTCTACCGCATCAGGACTCTTGTTCAGCAACAAAGCCAATGCAAGTAACCTTTACAACTATTTAGATGCGCGTTTTAAGTTGAGCCCTGTTTAAGGTGATTTTGCTTCTCTGATGATTCTCATGTGGTTGCTGGTTAACTGATGCTAAATACTGCCATTCTTGCCTTCTCTCTCTCTCTCTTTCTCACTCTCTTTCTCTATGTATATGTACACGTGTTTTGCTTAGTTAGTTGTATGTTAACTGCAGTTCCATTTATTAAATTGCATATATTCACAATTGATTGTCTCTGTGTGCTGCTCACAATTTGAAGTCACTGAATGTTTGATCTTGCTACATGCTATATTTTGAGTTTACTACAAGTTAAGTTACTGCTAGTACTGACTGAAGTAGGAAAGTTATTCTTTCTTGGCCAGAAAGTAACCTTTCCTAGAATTGATGAATGATTATACTGTCTATTCGGTGGACGAACAGATCAAATAATTGTAACGTTAATTCTGCTACAGTTAATTCTAAGATCTGATTAAAATATTTATAATTAATTATAAACAGTTATAATTAATCATAAATATTTCCCCTTTGAGCTAATTTGTTACACTACTGTTCTTGTTAATGTAACATTTAATTATGACATACATGTTTGTAAATCTTCCATTATGTAACATATTGCATTGAAATGACTATTTTACTAAAATATACTCTAGATCAGTAATAAAATTAATATCAACACTATTCTTGATCAACATACTGTGTATCAAAAAAGATATGGTTAACACTGGAACATTTTACAGCCTGAAAGAATGTGATATGCAAACTAGTTGTATCTTCTTATAAAGGTATAACCCAAGCAACCCATAAACACTGAGACAAATCCAGTTGCCAGCCAGTTGTATCAGTGAAGTGTACTATAAACCAAAGGTTTTATTTCTTTTGTATTTTTTCTTGTGTATTATAGGCTTTCCTTAAGGAGGTCCTAGACATGACAACATCACTCCTGAAAAAGTTATCTACACTGACAGCTTCAGTAAAGACTTCTCTCCACTAACTTTTAATTGCTGATCCAGCCACCAATGGACCCTTTTCACAAGACTGTGATGACGCGTTTTAACGGTCATCATCATAACACAGTGACATTTTTTATTTTGATTTAAAAAAAAAACAAAATAAACAACGTATGTACATTTATAAGACTACACTTTGTATTATATCACCTTTTCATCAAGTTACAATAAACTAGTTAACGTTAATGCAATATCTCTCTCATTTTTTTCCTTTGATTGAAAGTCATGAAAACACTAAACCCGGAAATGTGAGAAAAGGTCCATCAACTGCTCAGCTAAAGACGATAAAATCTAACACCACTTACCTCTCTTTAAAAAGTTTCTTTCCTTCCTTATCTTCTCTTTCTTCTTCTTCCCCTTCTGGTTCTTCTTTTTCTTGTACTTGTTGCGCTTTTTTACTTTCTTTCTCTGATAATCAGAAGATGAGGAGGAGGATGAAGAAGACAAGGAAGATGATGTAGAGGAGTAAGATGCCGCTTGCTTGAATGACTCTGATGAGTTAGAAAAGTCTGAGTCATTGAGGTCAGCTGACACATCTTTCCCAGCACTACTTTTCTTCTTGTCTAATGCAGAGAGAGAAATAGAGAGAGCTTAATACTGAGACACATAACACCAAAATACAGTTATGACCTCATCAGAAAAATATATCTTCTTTTCAGAGATAACGTTTGTTACTTTAATAGTGAAAATGTAGTAAACTGTAAATCCTTGTGTTTACTGTCAGTTTCCTTTGCTGAATTGCTATACCCAAATAAGTTAGGGCCAGTTCCAATACCTCATGGTTTTGGTATTTTGTACTTGCCCACTTGTCTTACGTATTTTCCATTTTCTTTTATTTTTTGGCCGAAGTGTGCAAATAGACATAAAGACTTACAAATTATGAGAATTTTGTGTTTTTTAGGTGGACTAATTCTTTAAGTCAAACTGTTTGTGTCCTCTCACAAACATAGGGATCCCATTATTTTTTGACCTTGAGATTTAATAACTTTCAAGGACAAATTAAGAGGTTGCATTAATTTTGAATACAAACAAAGTAAAAGATGAACACATTTTTGACAATATATTTAAATGTCTTAGAGTAAATGAGAATTCTACCTGTTTTGTAAATGTATGTTATAGATCTTGTTGTGAGCATTCCATGTATACATTTAATTTAATTCGGATGTCACCATACAGGAGAAAATATCTGTTCCTGCTTACATTTCATCACGTCTTTAAGGCCCCAGTACTTATCCAATGAGTTTATTATTTCACACCAAGTTAGGCAAAAATTAATGTGTTTCAGAGTATGTTTTAGTAGTTTGCCATAGCTGATCAACATGAAGTTTAGTTACTGTGAATGTAATTGTAAATTAGTTACATTCTGACAGCTGCTTTGGTAGGGAGTCTCTTTCTTCGGTCAACTCAGCAATTTTCTTTGATTGAAGGTCTTCTTCTTTCTTTGCCTTACTGAGCTGTGTGCGACATTTTTTTGCAAACAGCACAGCTGTTGGGGATTGTATCACTCCTGAAACGATACAGAAAGTTGTTAACAGGATGTGTTTGAGTAAATTTGTATAAATTAACCATTAAGTTAACTATCCTGTCTAAAATAAATAAGGCTTTTTCTCTGGGCCTGATTTTGCACCTATCAGGTGATTATGCAAAAGAAGTATACACTTTCAAATCACCTAACCCACGTTATGTTTAAATTTTAGCAGTGACTTCAATCTGTGGGGTCATGTTGACCCTAAATATTTTAATACATGATACATTACTCATATTAAAATGTATTTTTTTAAGACTTAAGGCATTTAAAGCACTATTTTAAACCACGTAAATTATAAATAACATTTGTAAATGCTTCTTGTACTGATACACAAATCAAAAAGTTTTGGTGTATGTAAAAAAAAACGTTAGCTAAGTAACGTTACATTGTTTGCAGTTAGCTAGCAGAAATGTTACCACTGTGTGGTAAATGTACACTTACCTGTGCTGCTGCTACTGCCCGCTTCATCTTTTTCTGCTTGCTCGACGGTTGTTTAATCTGTATTCTGTTTGAACCGTTTTCTATAACGGGTGGAAGGTTTTTCGCTACCGATCGGTGCTGCCATTTCTGCCGCTAGTTCTCATGCTCTTAATGGCCACAACTAATACAACCAATTAGAACACTTCATATGAAAAATTTAATATTTAAAATTTTGTATTCTTAATTATAGTAAAAAATAATAAAATAAATGTTGAAATAAATTATTACATATTCGTGTAATGGTAATTCTTTAAAAATACTTTTGCAATTTAACATTATTTTCTATGGATCTGATTGGCTGTGTATGGGTGACACCAGAGCTACAATTTGAAAGTTTTGGCGCGACCACACACAGTCTGTGGGTGGGAGACCAGAGGAGACCTAAGCGTACAAGGTATTAAAAATATGCCAAGTTTAGCTAGAAAGTTGAGTGAGTTGGTTGAGGAAAAGAAACATCTGAAACTTATAAAATGGCTGCAAAAGAAAAAAATACTTAAAAGGATGATTAAATGTAATTCCTGTGGTCACAGAATGAAGTTGAAGCAAAGTGATTGCATTGACAGTTTTGAATGGTAAGTAAGGTGGGGTGTTGAATTTCGAGATCTGTAATTTAATGCATACCTAATGCATTCATAGTTTTACTTTTTTACTCTTTTAAATTAAATTATGCAATGCATTATGTATTACATGCTCATATTGTTGTATTTTTATAAAAGCTTGATTTTCATAGATAGTTATTATAGATGTCAGATAACTGTATGTAATGTGTGAAAGTATTTAAAAAAATGTTTTCACATAGTGAAAATTCATAATTTTCATAGTGTAGTAAATTATGAAATAGTGTAAAATAGCTCAGATCTCCAAATCAAACGTACAATACTTGTGCCAATGGACTTTCACCACTGTAGATCACACGTTCACTATTGTATCTGAATTTATATGTTAAAACCTATTTGCCTTCTATGCATATGTCTTTTCACTTATCTCCCAGGAGGTGCCAGCGAAGTAGTCACAGAGGCAGAAGAATGAAGAAGTCAGTTAGACACAAGTCAATATTTGGTCATTCCAAAGTCTCAATCTTCAAATGGATGAAATTTCTATACAGGTTAGTTTAACCCCAATCACATGTTGTCAATTAGTTTTCTGTACTCTCTGTACTGTATTTATTAGGTTTTCTCAAGGACTTCGTTTGCAGCAAATTGATATGATCGAGGATGACATAGCAGGGAGCTCTGCAACCTTGTCAATGATGGCTAAAAAAGTGCGAGAGGCATGTGTGGTGGCAATGGACAAATTGAGGAGAAGAAGAGGACAACATATAGGGGGCAGAGGAGAGTTCATTGTTATAGATGAGAGTCACTTTCGACATAAAATAAAGGCAAGAGTTATAATTATGTTAACACTTTATTTTACGGTGTCCTTGTTGCACGTTACATGTACTTACTATTATAAAAACAATAAAATATGCATAATTGCAGGTAACCCTAAGCCAAACCCTAATCCTAACCAAATAGAAAGTACATGTAGTTAATTAATATTACTCAAAACTTAAATGTATAATTACAGTGCAACAAGGACACCTTAAAATAAGTTGTAACCATAATTATTATTAATACTTTTATTACATAACTATTATAATTTAAACTATCCACCATAATTACACAGGGTTTGAACCATAATCTATTTAAATTAATTTCAAATCTATGTAAAATTCCTTTCTTTCTTTGGACTTTTTTTCTTTTCTCAGTATGGGCGAGGCAGAATGGATGGTGGATGGAAAAGGAGGAAGTGGGTGTTTGGCATGCTGGGGGTGAAATACCAAAGACACAAATCTGCAAAACCAGTCCTCCGCTTAGTTGAAAGGAGGACCAGAAGGGAACTGATTCCACTTATTGCACACCATGCCAAGAGAGGGTCCATCATCATCAGTGATGAGTGGAGGGCTTACAGACATGCTCTGCCCCAGCTTGGTTACAAGCATTATACTGTGAACCACAGTGTGGCATTCGTTGATGCCCAGATAGGAGCTCATACCCAACACATTGAGAGGGCCTGGAGGACCTACAAGGAGAACGTGTGGAGGCTCAGGGGAAACCGCACAGAAGAATTACTGGTTGACCACCTTGCAGTTATTGAACGGCAAGAATGGCTGGCGAAAGATTATCACAGTGGACCCCTAGGTCGTCTCATTCATGACACTGGGAAACTCTATAGATAGATAAAGTTGTACTTTAAGTGGTATTTCCAGCACTTTTGTCAGAGGTAGATCATATGAAAAAGAATGGAAAGCTTCTCCCCATAATTAAGAGAAAGTAAAAAGTAGATTGAATTAGTATTTTAATGAAATAGGTTGAATTTATAAAAAATTGTTATAAGTTGTTACATTCAATAGAAAATGTTATTTTAAACCTGCATTGTTGAAATAAATGTTATTCTGCCATCACCTTTAAGCATTATTTCCTCATACTTGTACACAGTTAAAGAGTGATTGTTTTGCAGCTTACAGTAATCATCTTTACAAAGAGTTGCAGATGATTTACATATCGACACATTTCATTGTAATAGGTGAGGAATAGCAGAAATTATTATTTTTTTCTAATTTGTACATGTGTTACAGTAATTAGGGGATGCAGAAAGGGTTGTAAATGCCTTGTATACACCTACAGATCATTTGTAACAGGTAAAAAAGATCTACGAATGATGAGTAAAACGTGTACTGCAATGTAAGGGCTGACGATAGACAGATGTCTTCTCTGACACATGGGGTATTTTAACGCTGTGCACCTGATGTGATCTTCAGTGGAAGGTGAAACTGGTTCACATCATCACTAGATCCCACACACTCCAAGACTATGCTGATGAAAGAAAGGGTTTAACACAACCCACTGTAATCCCCTAACTGTAAGTCATTTACACATGTTGATTCCCTTGACAACAAATAATTTATTATTCTTTAAAAAAAAGAGCTTTAGCATAATTGCATTTTTGTGCTTTTTAACAGACCAGCTTACAACTTTACCAAAGCATACATAAATTATATACTGATCATTTACTAATGGTTTGATCATCATTGGTTCATAATTGACACGTTTATTGTGTATACAATGTTGACATTTCAATGATTTATAAGTGATTAATAGCATATTAAATAGTAACTTAATAAGAATTTACTTAGGATCTGTTTGATCATTTCATAATATTGAAGGATTACAAATTTAAGAATCTGTTTAAAATATGCTGATCCTATGCATATTTGATATAGGTTCCAACATAACAACATGAACTGAAAAAGTTATGTATATTGTGACAGTCTAAGAGCAGGCAGCCCAGGCCCTGAGACAGTAACCTTTCAGTTCCTGAACATCTGGCAGGTTTCCCAAGTTAAGTGTGAATTCTAATCTCAAGGTACAACTGTGCCTTTTGTTTAAGCACCTATGCATTTTGACACTTGTATGCTAAATAGATCAAGGCTGGGAAAAATCTTTAACTGAGCTGATTTCCTGTACCACATTTGCATGCTTTGTTTAGATTGATTCCACCTCTATGTACTCCGCCTCCTTCAAACCTATATACTCTGCTGTGCTGAGATATTGTCAGACGACTTTTTGATGACTGCAGTGCCAAGCAGCGAGTATCTGAATATTATTATATTATTATTATTATTATTTTTTATTATGCAAGTAGTGAATGTGACAATGTTTACATGTAACAAATACAGAACCCTTTAGACATATAACACATATAACAAAAAAAGAAAAATAAATAATAAGTAAAGAATGCGGCAATATTTAAATGTGCCAGATATATATGATCAATTAGACAAACAAACATATATACTAACAACCAACATTACAAGTCCATTCAGATAACTCCTGTGTATATATTCATGCTTCTTTGATCCTGTGTATGGATGGGGGGATGGGGGGTGGGCCTACAAATCAAATAGTATCTTACAGATTAACAAGAAACCATTGGAGACAACAAATATTATCAGCAATAATAATGACAATAATAACTATGACAACAAAAACAACAACCACAATAATAATAATAATAATAATAATAATAACATTAATATTGATTTCATTTAGATTTGGAGAGGGTGGAGGACAATGAAGAGGGCAAGTAGTAATAGTCATTTTAATAATAGTATTACATTATGTAATAATAATAATAATAATAAATAATAATAAATAAATAAAAATAAATGAATAAATAAATAAAAATAAAAAATTCAAAAATAAATAATTCAATTATTATTAGGGTTGCCTCTGATCCCTCCGTGGCCACCACATACTTAGCGCCTGACACATTTCATCAGAAGTGCCAGGAAAAGATGCAGTGGGGCAACAGATCCACCCACCTATATATGTTACCCACTGGGTAACAGAGAGGCCAAAGAGAGGGGGGGAAGAAGAAAAAAAAAAACTTAAGCATATAAATAAGTTAACATTTTGTTTTACCCTCCTTTACTTAAACCTTAAGTATTTTCTTATCAGTGTTGTCCTCCAAAGTGATGGAGAAATTGGGATGCGACAGCCCATAGTGATGGATAGTGATTCAATGACATTTTCCCAAAAATGTTTAATTGGAGTGCAATACCAGAAGGCGTGAACATATGTGTCTGGGTTATTTTGGGTGCAATGTGAACACGTTTCTGAAGTGAATCCCATTTTAAACAATTTCTGTCCAGTTAGGTGAAATCTGTGAAGTACCTTATACTGTATAAGTTGTAGGCTGGCATTTTTTGTCATGAAATAGATATTTTTGCAGATCTGTGTCCAGAAATCGGCATCTGGGGCAATAAATAGGTCTCATCCCCATTTAGCATATGGTAAACTTGTTGTGGTGTCTAATTTTATTATTATTGTGTATATTTTGGAAAGAAGTTTTTTTGAGGATGATATATTAATAAACTCTGAAATTGATGGTGAAAGATGTAGCATCTGGACCAATAAGACATACATTAATTGTTACATTTAACAAACAGTCTTTAAACCCAACAAGCCAGTTATATGCTGGAGCTCTGGAGACAGCTAACACCCCAAAAGGACTCAGTTGCCAGGACAACGATCTGATAACAAGTTTTATTGCCCAAAGGAATGCACATTTGCCCACACTACATTTGCCCATAGGAAAGACACAATGCCTATAGAAATGGACTCTTTCCTATTCATTCACAGACAAACCTATCCTTGACCTTCCTATCACACATAACCCCAAGTCATTGTGTATAGTTTTACTATTATTGTCTTGTAATTTTTGTGTTTATCATTATGCACTGTTATATGCATTTGGTACGATAGATCTCTAGTGTAGTATAACTTACCTATGCCATGTTTGGTCTTTTTGGATTTGTATTTTGATGATCTAAATGATGGTGTATATTATATGTTGATACCTTTGCAACATATCAGTGTTTTAAAAATCCTTAGTTGTTTTTGCATCAACACCCAATAGAATCACGTATGCAAAATGCCATGCTCACAGACAAAGAGTCGTAAACTTTCCCTCCTAAGGGAAAAGTTACCATTGGTTCATGGACCTCCTGGAGGCGCAGCCTCCAGAGAGCTTAAAGGCATCAAACGATTGATCGCCGCCCACTCTTCCTCTCTTCTCTCTCTCTTCACTCTCTTCCTCGCCTGCAACATCTCCCGATTGCTGCCCGTGTAGAGGAACCCACGGGGAGCCTGAGTCGGCACAGGGCGTGCCCGGCGGGCCCGACAGGCCCGACATACAGAGCTGTGGCTCTCGACCACAAAGAGCCAGACAGTTCCACTCAACCCTGGAATTCATCTTCATGACTCACCTCAGTCAGTCAGTGGTTCTTTTAGAACCTAAGAAGATGAGCCAGAACTCTTCAGGACTTCCCTCAGCGCGCACCAGGCCTCGCGGCCTTGTCTTTCCATTCCCCAGAGATCACAGGACTTCAGCTGGGTCCCTCTCAGCTCTTGGTTCTTCTTCAATTTTCACATGGGAAGAAACTCCCAATCACCATTGAGTCAGAACATCTTTGGAATTCATCACTCTTCGGACCCAGAAGAACGTGATCACGATTCCAAAACCATCACTGCTCCAACCATCAAGACCATCGGACACTTGTTCAACGACCAAGGCAATGCAAGTATCGTACATTTAACTAAACAAACAGAGGTTTAGTATAAGCTGTAGACAGCACTGATGGTTTCACTCAGGTGATTAACTGACTCTTTTCATGGCTTCATTTCCTTGTCTCTCTCTAACTGCTTCTCACTGACCCTTCCCCATGTATGAGTGAGTTTATGTTTGTTTGTTTAGATTAGCTCTGTGTTAGTCCTTCGTTAATAAAACTCTTGTGCACAAATTACATGAGTGTTGATTCTGATTCTGCTTTGCAAATTAATGTCCCTTTACGATTCCGATTCGAGCTACATGCTCTAATGCAAAGGTACTTTAAGAAAGTTATTTCCTGTGGCCAAGAAAATATCATTTCTTAGAGTTGATATAAAAATTATACTGAATGTTCGCTGGGCGAACAGATCAGTTGATGGAAAATTAATTCTGCTACAGTAACTACTGGCAGCTGATATAAATAATTGTAATTAATCATAATTAATTGTAATTATTTATATACATTTCCCTTTGAGCTAAATCACGACAAAGGTCAAGATTAACAGTCCTAATGTTGATTTTTGATTGGATAGATGATTTGAGTTGTAGATATTCCAGAAAACTATTACTCCTGATGCTGTATTTCTGGACCAAATATGAAAATGAGGCCAGATTACTATGAAAGATGTGTTGAAGTTGTGTAATGCCCTTTTCAGCCCATGTGTGTAAGTTAAGTGGCTTCTTATTAATTGTAAAATCTGGTTATTCCAAACGGGGGTGTATTTAGACGGTGCAAGAGGAGTGTTTGTGATTTGGTGAAATTTCCACCAGGCTGTCAGAGCTGCTGCTATAGTTGGTGCTTTAAAACAGGAGTGTTTTTTGACTGTCTGACTACAAAAACGGTAGATCTTAAGTTCGAATGTCCTTACAAATTGTTTGTTCAGTGTCTAGCCATATGTTTATTGATGGGTTTAGGTGAATCCAATTGTATATATATTGAAGCTGATTAGCCAGAAAGTAGTGGTAGAAGTGTGGTGCTTCCAATCCTTGTGTTTTTTGTTTCTGTAGGGTAGTCAATTTTATCCTTGGGGTCTTATTTTTCCAGTAAAATTTGGTAATGATTGAGTCTACAGATTTCAACCAGGCGAGGGTGGGTTGTATTGGAATCATTGAAAATAAGTAGTTTAGTTTAGGGAGTATAGTCATTTTAATTACTGATATTTTGCCCATAACGGATAGTGGTAAGTTCATCCAACGTTGAAGATCATCACTTATTTTTTTGAGTAATGGAGTGAAATTAAGACTAACTAGCTCTGACAGCCTGGGGGAAACATTAATGCCTAAATATGTGATGTGATTGGTGCATAAAGGGATAGGTGATGTCTGGGGTGTCACATCCAAGCTATTATGATTTAATGAAAGAACAGATGATTTACTCCAGTTGACGGAGTATTCAGAAATATGAATATAACTTATATAGAACTTACATATCAATAAGTTTAATTGTTTTCTGTAATGATGATTGAGGATCTTGTAAAAACAGTAGTATGTCATCTGCGTAAAGACGGATTTTGTGCTGTATGTTTAAAGGGGTCATCGGATGCCCATTTTCCACAAGTTGATATGATTCTTTTTAGCCGCATTTAGCCGCTAAACTTTCTAACTACCATGTTATAAGGAAAGGCGATCACAAAGATTCATAAAAACACTTATACTCGCTTCTGCTGTAAGTGAAGCTGGATCATGAATGATTTGCGCGAACATAGACAGATATGTAGATCGGGAGGCGCATTCCCTTCACAAACAAACGTAATCTACTGCATCTTCAGCAGCTCAGATGTCAGGAGTAAATGACGAACACTGTGTTCATTATTACATCCAGCAACACAACATCTCAATCGCTCAATCGGAGATATTCTTGTCTAACTTACATCCCTGCTCTGGCATCAAAACATGGAAAGTTACTGGACTGTGACAGCTGGTCTAAGGTAAGAACTCATGTCAATCAACTATTGTGGGAGTGGTATCTGTCGGTGTGACGCCACACCGACAGGCATCTGAGAACGGCTCGATTTGAAAAAGGGGATAGTATTTTTACAGATTAATTAAAAACCACTGCATGGATTTTTATAATTATAGGGTAGATTTGTACATACACTGCCAACACACATTAATGTTCAAACAGCATGAAAAAGTGAACTTAGCATCCGATGACCCCTTTAATGTTTGAACTCCTTTAATGTAACCGTTGTGGCGGATGGTTGCTGCTCAATAAAAATGGTGAATAATGAGGGGGACCTTGTCTAGATCCCAAATGATGCAGTGTGAAGCTACGTGATGTTAGTCCATTGGTGGTGACAGTGGCTGAATGTGATGTATATAAAATTTTAATCCAATTAATAAATGACTCCCCAAAACCAAACCTCTCTAATGTGGTAAACAGGAATTTCCAGTTGACCCCATCAAATGCTTTCTCGGCGTCTAGAGTGACTATAATGCCTTTTGAATTGAAGTATAATACATTAGGTTGAATAGTCTGCGTGTATTTGTGGATGCTAGTCTTCCTTTAATGAAACCAGTTTGATCTGGATGTATTATAGATGGTGTGACCTTTTCCATTCTGTGGGCTAATACTTTGGTGATGATTTTAATGTCAGCATGGATCAGAGTAATGGGATGATTGCTTGATGGTAATTTGGGATCTTTATTGGGTTTGAGGAGAAGTGAAATTGTAGCTGTGTTCATGCTAGTTGGAAATTTAAATTTTTGTTGTGATTCACTCAACATTCTGATGAAGAGCGGTGATAAATTGGACCAAAACTGTTTGTAAAACTCAGCGGGGAGTCCATCAGGACCTGGTGCTTTATTATTTGGCATGAGTTGTAGTGCTGTATAAAGTTCATGTTGTGCTATGGGTGATTCTAGGCTGTTTCTTTGGTGTTCATTTAGTTGTGGCAAATTGATACTATTGAGAAAAGAGTTGATGTCATTCTACCTTTTGAATTGAAGTATTATACATTAGGTTGAATAGTCTGTGTGTATTTGTGGATGCTAGTCTTCTTTTAATGAAACCAGTCTTTCATTAAATCAACAGCTCATCAACAAACTAAACCTTCTGGGCCTTAACACCTCCCTCTGCAACTGGATCTTGGACTTTTTAACTGGAAGACCTCAGTCAGTCCGTGTCGGCCACAACACCTCAAGCACTACCACACTGAGCACAGGTGCCCCACAGGGCTGTGTTCTCAGCCCGCTGCTCTTCACACTGCTGACCCATGACTGCACTGCCAAGTTCAGCTCCAATCACATCAAGTTTGCTGATGACACAACGGTGGTAGGTCTCATCAGCAACAACGATGAAACACCCTACAAAGAGGAAGTGACACAACTGGTTGAATGGTGTGGTGCAAACAACCTGTCCCTCAATGTGAGTAAGACAAAGGAGGTTGTGATGGACTTCAGGAGGAACTCCGTTGACCACCCCCCCACTGACCATCGACAGCTCGGCTGTGGAGAGAGTCAGCAGCACTAAATTCCTGGGGGTGCACATCACGGAGGATCTCACCTGGACCACCAATACCATGTCACTCTCCAAGAAGGCACAACAGCGCCTACACTTTCTCCGCCGGCTGAAAAGGGCAAGTCTTCCTCCACCCATCCTCACCACATTCTACAGGGGAACCATTGAGAGTGTGCTGACCAGCTGCATCACTGTCTGGTACGGGAACTGCAGTGCTGCTGACCGCAAGACCCTACAGCGGACAGTGAACACAGCCGCAAAGATCATCGGTGCCCCTCTCCCCTCCCTTCTGGACATTTTCCTTGCACGATGCTCAGGTAAAGCCACCAGTATCGTGAAGGACCCCATCCATCCCTCCCATCATCTCTTCCAACTCCTGCCATCAGAAAGACGCTACAGGAGCATCAGAGCCCGCTCTGCAAGACTGCTCAACAGCTTTTTCCCCCAGGCTGTGAGAGCCCTCAACTCCAACCACCTCACCCCCCTCTGAAATCCTCATCCACAATGTAAACTGTTGAAAAACTCAAAACACAATTTTTGCAATTCTGAGTGCGCTACACACAGGTGAGTGGGCTGGACAAACCACCTGTAGTAACGCATTCTTTCATCTCTATATGCACCAGACACTTTCCTATAAACACTACATGTACACATAAAACATTGTGCACGTCTGAGTGTGCTACCTACAGGTGAGTGGGCTAGACAAACCACCTGTAGAAACGCTCTCTTCTCTCTATGCACCAGACACTTCCTTATTAACACTTATTAACATGTTACAAGGACCTAATAAAGACTTAACAAATGTTTACTTGTCACCGCACCACAAATCATTTTGCACTATTTGCTTCCCATTTTGCACTATTTGCTTCCTAACTTCTAAATACCTCTTCTGCACATTATCATGCACAGTAATTATGTAAACTATTTGTATAGTCTGTCTTAGGTTATGTGTATGTATAGTCAGTTATTTATAGTATATGTATAGTTGCATGTATAGGTTTAAAAATTGTTTCTACATTTAGCGTATTTATGTTCATATTTATGTATATTTATGTAGCACCGTGGTCCTGCGAGACACAACATTTCGTTCCACTGTATGTCCACACATGTAGCGGAATGACAATAAAGCTTGACTTGACTTGACTTGACTTGATTCAGGTCTTTTTCTGCTGTATATAATTTGCTGTAGAAATTTTGAAAGATTTGGTTAATTTCTTCCGGTGAGTTGGTAGATTTCCCTGCTGAATCTGTTATAACTGAAATTGTTGCTTTTTCCTTGTTTTGTTTAATTTGATTTGCCAAATATTTACCAGATTTGTTACTATGATGAAATTCTTCTTGTTTGAGTCAGGAATCAGGAATGTTTAATGTTACTAGAGTGTGGTCGCTAATGACAATAGGATGGATCTTTGATTCTGAAATATTTAATATGACAGAATTACTAGTGACAAAGAAACCAATGCAGGAATATGAGCGATGGACTGGTGAAAAAAACTAGTGTTCTTTAGCATTTGGATGCTGTAATCGCCAACTATCGCCAAGACCAAAATCACTCATGAACTGTTTTATGGTTTCTGCAGATTGCCAAATGCGTCTATTACTTGAACTGTTAGATCTATCTATTGATTGGGAAGAGATGTTTTCTATGTTCAAGAATGTCCTTTGGGTATTGATCATTGAGTCCATAGTTTGTGCCTTTGAGCTGTCTGCCTTGCCTCTGAGCCAGTTCTTTTTGTTTATAATGTTCGAATTTTGCGATGATTGGACGTGGGCGATTGTTATTGTTTTGAGATCTGATCTGATGCACGCGATGAAAGGTGATGTTCTGTACAGTTTCGGCTGGTAATTTGAGTTGCTTAACCCTTTGAGCGGTACGGTCCCACATATGGGATTCTATTTTCTGTGCCCCTGGGAGTACGGTCCCACATATGGGATTTAGAACGTTCGGTGACGTCACGCAACTGCCAAATTCAAACTGCGTTTTCGCGCGTTGGCTGGCACTGAGCCAGAGAGAGACGCTTGCTGCGCTTGTCATATAATCACAATTGTGCAGTGTTTTCAATGACTTAACGTTTATTTTAGGTTTCAGGAATTTAAATACACGTAAGTACTAGTAAAACAATACATTTAGAGTTTGTAAAATACACACGGATGTCTATGGAAGCAGCAATAACAATACATTCAAGTATAATTTGCCGACGTGTTTGATTTATATCAGATACACATAATGTAAGTAATGATATAATTCACTCCATTCCTTTCCCAGTTCACCAGCTACTTACTTGCATGTATTTCGGGAGTAACTGGTGAATTTACGTGCTGTAAATCCGGCTGACAGGACTCTCTGAACGGCAGCGCGAACAAACATGGCGGCGCCCATCTCACGTTATAGATCACGATCCAGATCATTTATAAAGGTTTTAAAACGGCAAAATACACTCACTTACACGTATTCGTGAATCGGAATATCAGATAGTTGAAGACATGGTAAGCAAGTGTGTGAATATTTTGAATAAAAAAGGAAAAACGAAATAAAAGCGATACGTCTGTCATACAGCGCTATAGTGGCTGCGGTGTCAATCATGACGCGTCGCCATGGAAACAATAAAGGGAACATTCTAAAATAACGGTCGCCTAAAAAAAACTCACTCTGGGGGGTCAGATAGAATTTTTTAAACTCACCAGTGAAAGGGTTAATCATGAAGTCCTTAACTGATTTCTCGGGATCGTCTGGGGTTTGTTCCGGGATGCCTGTGAAAACTAAATTGTCCCTCATGCTACATGATTCGGAGGTGAGTTGAGCGGTAAGAGTGTGAACGGAGTCCTTTAAAAAGTTATTTTCCTTAGTGAGAGTGTCTATCTGTTCCTGGCTGAATTCTAAACTGTGCTGTAGTTCTTGAAAATCCTGATGTATAACTTCTATTAGCGCGATCCTTGCATCAAGTCTGGAATTTTCAGTGGAGAGTAGGATGTCGCTTACCTCAGTGCAGTACGGTGATTTAGGTCACGTGGATGGTGTTGTACCTGTGCTGGTGAGTGAATCAGCATGGGGTCTTTTGGAGTTTGGTGTGAGGTTGCCTTTACTTTTTTTGTTGTTTTCTGGTTTGTCCTTGTTCATGGTGCTGTAAAGTCTGTTGTAATGCATGTCAATATATTCCTCAAGGTGATCCAGGTTGCAATGCATTATAGTCCGGTTTTGAAGCGGGGAAAAAAAGAAAAGGTGAGGAAATGGGTCTTTTAGTTTAGTGATAATCAAAGGTAAGTTCTTTTTAGTTTAGTGTAGGTAATACATTTTTTAACTTTTTGAATTATAAATGACTATTGGCTAAGAAACTTATATAAGGTTGTTTTGTCTCTTACATTTAGAGTTGAACAGCTGTGGAAAGATGTGTGGATGTCTGTGTCAAACTTGTATTATGATGTTTTACATAGTTTGGAAGAGAGTGGCTCTCTTGACCCATCAAAAACCCTTCCTCTTACTGTGCACATGATGTTTTTCTTCCATGCCTCCAAAGAGACCTGGATACTTTTACTGAGGCATAGAATGACAATCCCATCATTCCATACAGAGCAAACTTAAGTATCTATAAAACTACTGCAGACCTCCAGCAGGTTGAGATTTATACATTAACAATAACTGTAACACTAAAAGACATGCTTTAGGAAATGCCGTTTCAATTCCAGTACTACAGGATATTTAAACCCTGCTAAATGCTCCCCCTAATTTTATGGCTTGTACAGTGATACATTTAAAGGCTTCATATATTGTCATGTGTGCTACTGGAAAGGTAATTGGTATTAGTGCAAGTGCTAACTATTGGGTAGCATATGGTGTGCTGTGGCATTCTGACTTGACAGTAATGGTCAAAAAAAAAAAAAAAAAAAAAATCTGAAAAGCCTTCTGTTCCAAAAGCAGTAGTGGCTTATGCCCCTGGTCTGTAATTCAATGCAAGACTCCAGGGACAGTGAGGTGGGATGGCTCAGTTTCCATTTTTGCTGCATCTTCAGTACTCACTATAGCTTTGTTGCAGTAACACTTGTTTGCTTTTTCTTTACACAATGGACAGAAAGACTGGTTTTATAACAATACATTGCTATGTTACACTGAAAAGTCTAAACAAGTCTCAGAACTAATTTTCAGAAAGTCTCTTTTTCTTTGTCCCAGTTAGTCTGTTTCAACACTGTTTGTCTGCTTACCCATTAAGGTGTTCAGGACCTGTTGACCTGTTCTGACCAATCCTGACCACCGCCCGCCCCCATCCCATGAACCCACTAGTTGTCTGCTTACCCACTATTTCAGCAGTATTGATGCATTTGAATACCATTAAATAAACCACAAAGTGGGACGTGTGTCCATTTGCCATTTATTCAATGCGAATACTGTAAAAGGCTAGTGGGATGAATGTCAGCCAACCTATTAAACTGATCCCATTAATTATAATAAATTGCAAGTGGACACATATCCCACTTGGCTTGCGGAGGTTGAAGGAGGGGGGTGGGCTGGTTGCTTGTTTAGTTGCTTTTCTTGCATGCACTGGCCTGAAGGTGGTGGGGCGCTCTGGGGTTGGATCCTTGCCCTCTAAAGCCAACTCAAAGAGACAGCGGTGTTCCAACGCCTGAGTGGGATTAAAGCGCAGTGCATAAAACTGGTCAGCCGTTGCTGTGTCGTGGCACGTAAATTGTGCCACCTTGTGATGATCCTCCGGTTTGTGGAAGTTCCTGGCCTGTACAGAGACAAAGTAGATCACAAAGGTAAAGACTTAGAAGTCACACAAATAAAGATCCACAACTAACCTTTTTTAGTAGCCATCTATGCCCCCAAATATTACTAAGCTGTATCTGAATTTAAAAGAAGAAAACCTCTCATGCACACAGGTAAATAAATAGTTTTAATTACAGAAAAAGATATGCAGCTGTTTAATCTACCTGATCAGCTTATGGTTGGTGTCCAAATGCATGAGGGACAAAAGGGGCCTGAACTGAATATGATCTTCTCACAACATGTCCAAGTTGTGACAATCTAGCAAGGACTCCAGCTGAATCAACTCTATTCATAAAGTCCCAGACTCTGCTCCACTGGACTCGATGACCAGGAACTTTGAAGTGTGCTCTCATCATTCTGTAGCCTGAGTGTGGTGATGTTGTCTTGCTTGCAACCGCAAGATTGTACAACTCTTCGTCTGTCAATTGACTGTATATGCCTCTCACTGTAATACCAAACTCTTGCATTCTCCATTCTAACATTTTACATTTAAATACCTTAAACGTTTTAACATTTAAAAACATTTAAGTTCAATTACCTGAGACTTTATGCCATTTGCAGAAAACCAGATTTTGTTTTCCCCACATACCTCTTTCCACAATGTGCACAGCATATAAAATAAACCACATTCCTTCTAATGAAAGGGATTATTTGTATTATTATTATTTTGTATACCGTCCCCTCCCCTCTCAACATCCTCCTCTGTACCTGCTGAGGCATTTATTTGGAGGTCCCAGCTTGCTGTGGACCAGCATGTCCCCCAAATTTGTACCCCTTCTGAATGCTGCCACCATCCTGTTTTAATCACCAAGTCTTGTCCACAACCACTTCTCAAAATTTCTCTTAATTTTACCCCCTAAGCCATTGGCTGTTTAGATGTATTTCACAATCAATTTTACAATCAATTAAAGTTTTTTTCTTTCTTTTTTTTTTTTTTTTTTTTTTGTGGACACATTCACTTGCTGACCCCTCTCCACCTCCTTCTGAATTTTCTGTAAAAATGTACACAGAATATAATGCAAAATCAACAACAGGCTTAAATTGCTCACAGGATATGTAGACCCACATTCGTTTAAAGACATACACACATATAAAACAGATGAGAGGCGTAAAATGGCTAAGACGTCATGCAAATCCATAAAACTCAAATATATATAAACCATCATAATACATACTGACTGGATAAAAACATGTATCGTTCAGCCCTATTGGTCCTATAACTGGGACAAGTGTACATACAGGAAGAGGAACGACTTACAGTAAAATTTTTAACGTTGCCTGATGCTGTCATCTTTGATTAACTTAAGATGTGGAAGGAAAATGTGTATTAAACATTAATAGCACTACTAAAAACAAAGAAGATCCCAGAAGAATCCTTGCACATTTAGTGTATACAGTCTTCATGGAGAATTGCAATCATTCCACTGTTTCGATGGCTGTTGTCAAAACTATCTAAGAGTATGACCTTGCTAATGAAGGTGTCACTGTCTTTCATACGGACAATGCAGCATACATGCTAAAAGCATACAGAGAAGCACTTAAGTCCTTTTTCCTCATTCCATCCATACTATATATTATGAAAATATTATAGCACGTATTACACATTTGTTTGGTGGTACCTTCTGCAAATCCTTCACTGAGTTAAAAAAATGTTATGATGTACTTCAGGCAGGCCTAATAGTTAGAGTTGGACTTTTAACCAAAGGTTGTGGGTTCGAGTCTCGGTACTGGTAGGGATAAAGACACCTTTACTATTTTTTTTCCATCAACAATACAGAACGTCTTATTTGGGATCATAAATATGGAAGAAAACCATTTGTATGATGATTAGAGGGCTGTGGACTGGACAGACATCAAAGCTTTTATTGGTGTTCTCATTCTTGCTGAGTTTATTGATCAAACAATGAGAAATTTTAACTTCTGAGTGAACTTTCATTTGAGAGATGTATGAAGTTGTTTTGGTTGTTTTAATGTACTTTGAATGTCTAAGGCTGTGTAGGGGATCTACAGAAGTCGATTTCACTCAAAGGGAATCATTTAAGATTGAACAGAATCTCCGTTTTACAGCGGATCAATGAATCGGCCAGTGATTCATTGAGCAAGCCGTATAACATCAACTCTGTAAGGGATACTAATATCCAAAATATAGTGAAAACACTTTATTAGCACGGTAACAAGGTCGGCAGTTTAAGACATTAATTTATAAGCACAAAACACAAGATACTTCTCTTTTCAATATGAATAAGAATTTATTGGATAAACCTAAGACATATAAACTAATCTAACACATAGACGCGCATTCACACATTCATACAAGTTGCAGAATTGCTTAGACCTGAAGAACCATCAATCATTTAATTAACCCTCGCGTTGAGTTTCTCAATGAGGTTACTAAACTTTATATTAAATGCACCAGTTCAGCTAGAATCTGGAGGTTGTACTTGCGTTGCCTTTGCGTTAAGGGGTTTCCTTTGATGACGTCGTTGCAAAAAGGGGTTCCCCAAGGTTGCTGATTGGTTGGAAGTTTGTGGTAGTTGGAAGTGATGTCTTGGGCGTTGGCTGGAGGATGGAGTCGTGTACGCTGGTTGAAGTTTTGAGGCAGGCCTGAAGTCTGAGACACGGCTTAGCGGCAAAACTCAACTTGGAACACAAAACTCTCAACGGAAAGAAAAGATTAAAGTAAAAGAAAGAAATGTGATGATCTCCTCATGTTTTCGTTTTAGAGGAGTGGCTGGCGTGCAAGCCAGGAAGCGTTCAAAGAACGCAAAAAAAACAGCAGCAAAAATGATGGCTAAGAGCATGGCTAGGAGCGATGGCATAAAGCACAAACTAAAAGCATGACTAAAAGCAATGGTTAAAACCAATAACTAAAAGCATGGCTAGGAGCGACGGTTAAAACCAATAGCTAAAAGCAAAATTTTATGGTATCCTGTGGTTTTAAAGCCAGCTTTGGACACATCCCAAAATGGTGTCTTGACCAATTAGATGTTGTCTTAACTTGGGATATTGCTATGTTTCTCCTCCCAAAACATAAATCAGCATGTTATCTTATCAGTCACATGGTCAGAATTTTCCCGCTCTTGCAGAGTATAATTTGGCCATGATTTCTATAACATGAATACAATGCATTTGAGAAAAAAATTGATTGGTAGAAACATTCAAAGCATGAATTTTCAAACTCATACATACCAAACATAAATATAAACCCTTAAGCTATTCAATAGTTATTAAAAGGACATACACAACGAGTGATTAGAACATAATAGACAAATGTGTGGGTAACATACATATAGGGAGTTATGCAATGGTCTGATGTTCCTTTATAAGTCCTTTTAAGCATCATTTAGGTGCATATTTATGTAAAAAGACAGTCTCTTTGTCATTCTGTGAACTAAGGGCATGTTCTGAGGAACAAAGGAATTTAGAAGGAACTCGGTCTGGTTCTTGTCTTGGTTGGGGGAGCACCACCCAACAAAGTTTCCTTATGTGATGGTCCTGATGTGCTGTATCTTTGACCATTAGTCTTGGGTTTCTCGCCCCAATATTGAAATCTCCTTCCTGAGTTGGGATTATCAATAATCGTGTTCATTTGTTTTAATGTTGCAAGTTGTTCAAAGCTGTAAAAGTTGGTTGGTTAGGCTTACTTCAGGCTGGCTGGCACCAGGGTATCCTGGACAGATTTATGACGTGGTCCTGGGCCCCTTTGTGGAATCTGGCTTTTTGGTTTCAACCAAATGTTCTGATTGAATCTTCCATTTGTCTGATTCGCTCTGATACCCTACAGCTGTATTTACACTGGCACAAAAAAATCAGATTTTTTGCTCACACCTGACACAGATCGGGAATTGTTGCATGTGTAAACACAAAAATCTGCATGATATCTGATTTTTCTTATCTGATCTGAGCCACTTCCAAATGTGGATTTTAATTGGATATATATTCAATGTCTGGACATCTGACTATTTATTAGTACTTTATAAAGCACATATTCTGCATGACCATATTCTACATCCCTAATCATCACCTAAACTTAACAACTACCTTACTAACTACTAATAAGCAGCAATTTTGTAGTTTGAGGCAAATATAATAGCAGGAATTGGACCTTAAAATAAAGTGTGATCGCCCAATCTTATCTTGTTGTAAATACTGTCTTCTTGGTTAAAAGTTGGTGCCATTCTAAAAGATGTGAAAAACGGTTTGTGACTGCTAGCAAGTCCTGAGGTAAACACAGTGTTACAACTAAGCCACACATTGTGTACATCAATTATTGGCAATGTCAGATTGTATTAAGTAGAGTTTGCACAAACACTTCTAACAAGTACACTTGCACAAGCATTTCTTTTGTTCACAGGATGAGAAATCATAGAAGGTCCACAACCAGGGAAGTGACTACAGAAGTTTGAGTTTGGCATCCAGGGAGGTGGAGAGGCAGGTCCTTACAGAGCGTGGCAGATCTGCCATGTAATTCTACACTGTTTTGTCATTCATAAACGAGAACTGCAGGAGCAGGAGCAACTTCAGGGTAGAAATCCACCACTACCTCCAATGGGCTACTTGCTGTACAAAAATGTTTTTACATCAGAGCAGCAGGAGCAGCTTGTTGCTTATTTGACCCATGCAGCAGCAACATGTTATTGGCTAAGCCTCAAGGACATACGCTGGTTAAGTTAGGAAATAAGATTAAGATAAGAGTTATTGCTCTGGTCTTACATTCAAATGCCTGTTTCTGTTATAAATGGTAAGTCAGTTTGTTTGAATGCTTAGAATGAATGAATTCTGAATGATTTCCCACAGACATACATATAAATACATGGGCTAAATTTTGGGTACTATCTGAAAGCAGAGAACTGTATCACAGAAGAACACAGATAACAGGCTTTTTGTTTTATTACAGATAACTTCTATAATGCTCTTATTGTAGTTGATAATCACAGGAACTTTCTGTAAAGTCTTGTTTTTGAAACAGAGAGCTACTGAAAGTGCTTGTCATTGGACATAATCAAATCAAATCAAATTTATTTGTATAGTTCTTTTCACAATACTAATTATTAACAGTAGCATTACTGTTGTGGTATGTGTATGTGTATCAGTAACTATATTCTATTTAAAGCCCCTACAGCGATTGCCAACTTAAATGTCAAAGAAGTGGTCTATATCTCTGCGCTATTAAATCTGTAATTTCCATTGGCTCCACAATGACAGCTCTTTGCTGCACGCCCTTCAGTGAGTTTGCACTTGAAATTTAACTTAGCTACACTTTTACTCTGTGTGCTAGGATGAAGTTGATAGTGGCTCTATCACAGTTTCTCTGACCTCCATGACACAAACATTTAAAACTGCATGAATAACAGTAATCGTGTTGCTAACGTACCTGACTTTTCAGTAGATGCAGGTGCCCATGGGGCTCCCATAATTTGTGAAAGCAGGAATTCCTTGTCGTTTTTTAGCTCACTGTTAGTCTCTTCCAGGTATTTAATGCGGTCCTCAAGCCGTTCAATTTTCTGTCGATCCATTTTGTTCTGTTCTTTTAGTTTGGCCAAATCCAACATTCCTGTTGATGACATTACACATTTTTTAAAGGGGTCATCGGATGCCCATTTTCCACAAGTTGATAGGATTCTGTAGGGTATTAATGAAAAGTTTAGAATATACTTTGGTTAAAAATTCTCAGTGGTTATTGTTGTAGTTGTTGTTTTCCTATTTACACACTGTCATTTGGGTTTCTTCAGTTATGTTAGTCTGCCAACAACAATACAATACAATACAATACAATATTTATTTATAAAGCACATTTAAAAACAACTAGAGTTGACCGAAGTGCTGACCATAGTAGAATAAGAAAATCTCAGACATAAAATTAGCAAAACAAAAGTATCAAAAATAAAAACAAATTTAGCTGCAAGCAGCGATTACCGGGGTTCGAGCATCTAAGGATTTTGAGGTTTAAGTGTTGTCAGGGTGTAGGTAAATGTTACATATTTATTGTGGGGAATATGATTACTCATGAAGAATAATGAAAGGGTTACAGTATTATAATATAGTTTGGTTAATAGAGATGTTATTGTTTAATAGAAGGAAAGTATGGTCAGACACCAATAGAAGTGTACAAATGTTGTTGAACAGTATAGTTGAAAAGTTTTTTGGTGTTTTTATGGTGTTGTTGTTTTTTTAAGGAGTTCTGCTTTGTTTTTTAAGTTTGCATTTATGTGATGCACAATATAGGAAAAGTGTTAACATTGTGAAATATTTTTAATATTTGAACTTGTTTGTATTTGAATATAATGTCAATTGTAATTTATTGATGTGATGAAAGTAAAGTTTTTAGTATCATGACTTTTTATGACTTCAATTTTTTCATTACAGTTTTTAGTCTCAGATGAAAAAAAGATTAAAAATCATTGCAATATGCTGATTAGTTGTTTGTATAATGTAAAAGCTGTAATAGCTTAGTATATTATTGTTAAAATTCTTTGGTAAATAGAGACATTGAAAGCATTTGTGTGAAATAAAAAGCTTTCGTAAAATTATACCGTATACTGTTCAAAACATTTGAGTACATATAAATATATATATTTTAGGAAAGAAATTATAGAAATTAGTAGTTTTATTAGGAAGGATGGTTTAAATTAGATTAAATTGAAAATAAAAAATATTACTGTTTTGTTGTACTTTGGCTTAAATTCAGGCTTTATTAAGCAGAAGCAAGTTTTATTTAAAAAGTTAAACATTTTTACTGTCCAAAATGTTTTGATTGGAATGTTTGAAATAACTGATCATAAGATCATAAAGTGCTTATTGTAAGTCATTTTTTTATTAGATATTTTTCAGGTTTAATTGTAATCATAATGAGGCATAATTGTAAAACGTGATATATCTATATAAATGCATTGATAAAGTTTGATGTAATGTGATTTTAAATGTAACGATGATTTAATAAATTAAGTTAATTAGTGAGCCAATGAATAATAATGCTTTTAGCGGTATGCAGTTGAAGAATTAACGAAATATTTTAAAACTGTATTTAATTGTGAGGTTTGTGTGTGATTCTATTCTTTTAAGTGTTGTAACTTATTAAGGTTTATTAAGGCTGATAGGTTGGGTAGTGAATGAATGAATGATTGACAGTGGTTGAATGTAATTACATTGTTTAGTTTAAGAGTAACAGTTTTGTAAACCAGTAATTATGAGTGGGGGGTGGGACATTTTGTTTCATTTTGCAATTATTCAATTAAACTTGACTTGTCACGTGTGAAGAACAGAGGTTATACGCAGATTGTGAAGCTGATTGAATCATGGCGTCGCCAGCGAAACGTCCAAATGTCGAAGGAAAAACAAGAGGTTACCGATTCTATTTGTGTACGGACCTCCACCAGAAATAAGTCCAAATTTTTCAATGTGCTGTTACAAATTTCTCGGGACAAGTACTGTAGGGTCGCAGTGTTTTCTGTCGAGAAACGATCAACCTTTTTGCAAGCTGAAAAAAATCGAAGCCCGGTGAAATTGAAGGGGATCAAGCAAGGCGTCAGTAAGTGTATTTACGTAGTATTTTAGTGAAATTTTATATATAGTTAAAGTTTGATAAGTAATTGATGGTTTTAATAGGTTCAGAGGGCGGAGATTTTGATATCCAGTGTGGCCGATCTACTGATCTAAGCGTGGTAAAAGATCTCGATTTTCGTTCAAAGTGGCGCCAGAGGTGGTGAAAAAGACAGTGGCCGAGATTAAAGTGATGGCGGCAAAAGTACAGTTGAGTTATGTAAGTTTTAAGTTTAAAATAGAATTGTGGTTATGTTTTGTGAAGTGTGATGTCGGTTTTTGATTAAGCTTTAAAATTTATGCATTTGTTATTTATCGACGTTTACTGGGAGTATTGCCTTTACTTTTTTTTTTTATTTTTTTTAAAGTTAAATGTTAACCTTCCAGAGATGTCAAAAGTACACACATCTTTCACTCAAGTAGAAGTATAGAATATCATGTTTAAAAATACTCTGGTAAAAGTAGAAGTACTGACTACACTTTTTTTAACTTAAGTTAAAGTAAAGAAGTATGACCTGTGACATGTACTTAAGTAAAAAGTACCCATTTCTACTACCTGTTTTTGTGTTATGCTGGTAACTGGACTTCACATCATATCGACACATTAATACAAATATCTTGCATTTAAAATTTGTTAGCTAATGAATGTATCAAGACTGAAGAAACACCATTTAGAACAGGGCCAGACTGGGACAAAATTTAAGGGTGGGAAATCTCACACTTATGTAGGCCATCCTATTTAACGATAACAAATTGGGAACCATGGAAAACCCAATTTTTTTGTATGGCCAGCATATTTAAATAAATGTTTAAAACCTTAGGCTGGGGCCGTGCAAAATAAGAAAAAAGGATCTCTCTTGAAGTGCATCTTCACTTCTATTTTACTTTTCAGTTTCTTCATTTTCTCTGATATCTCTCTGCATCTGACTTTGTGTGTGTTTGCTTTTTTTTCAGTAATTTTCTTGTACCTGTCACTTTTCCTATCAGCTGTTTAGTGTTATGAGCAGAACTGTCTCCACCTTGTTGCAAGACAGGTACCTCACTGTATTCTATTTGCAGTAACAAATTTTATTTACATTCAATTTAAAGTATCATATTATGACCAGGTGTTGGTGTTTTATATTAAAATGGGTTAAATACTATAGATTTAACAAGACTATATTTGAAGAGTTAAGATGCAAAACCCCCTAAAAGCCATGTCGGTGAAAAATGAGATAATGATACTGAGTGAATCCTCTCAAGACATTATATGTCCATAAGATATTTTTACTTTAAACTTGCTAAAATCCTAGCTTCAGCCCAATCAGAATTACTGGAATTTAGGTAGAAACCTATACATCAGATCTTGATAAAAATGCATTTTTAAAAAAAAAAAAAAAGATTTCAGATGGATTTGGAGGATTTTGCATCTGAAGTCTTCATTTTGTTAATTGCATAAATGTCAAAATTAGTGCAATAATGATTACATCATGACAATATCTTTTAAGAAAACTCCTAATACTAAACATGTTATTGCATTATCATGAGTCATATTTTTCTCTTAACAAAATTAATTATGGTTTATTACAGTAAAAGTATAACCTTGTTGTTTTTTTGTGTGTGGATTGATTACAATCTGTTTTAATTTACAACCATTGTTTTACTACACATCTCATGGTTAGACCATAGTTAGTATAGCAAAATCATGGTTCATTTGTGGTTACCATGGTTTAACTATAGTAACCATGGATTTTGGTTTTAATTTTCGTAAGTGTTGTATTGTTATCTGCCCTACCTCAGTATGAACTTACTACAAAACGATGTTTTATAACATTTGTTTGCTAAATTACTACTATAAATTTACAGTAGATAATAATGATGTCCATTAGAGTATTTTGAGTGATGATAGTAATTTAGTTTTGTTTATATTACTGCTGTAGTTTTGTTTTTGTTTACTTAGTTAAGAATTAAACTGCTAACAACTCTTAGGACCCTGTTTATAAATGAAACTGACCTGCACTTGAAGTCCTGCACAGGTCAGTAGTTTTAACTCTCAGATCTACCTGGGTGCTTCCCTCTATTTTTGAGTCACTAGCATTAACTTAGTCTGATAGAAACTGGTGGAGACGTGGGGCGTGTGTGAGGCAAATCACGTTGCCAGTAAAGAGTAACATATCTATGATTTATTAGAGGTTTGTTATTGAATGGTCATTCATCAAAAAAAGCTGATTAAACCTAAAGTAATGAGCCTGGTTTGAAAATGTAATAAGTAGAAAGTACAGATATTCGTGTTAAAATGTAAGGAGTAAAAGTAAAAAGTAGTCAGAAAAATGAATAGTGAATTAAAGTAATGATACTACAAAAATGTACTTAAGTACAGTAATAAAGTATTTGTACTTCATTACTTCCCATCTCTGTAACCTTTTAGTATTTATCATTCTGTTGATTCAGAGATGGGGACTCGAGTTTGAGACTCGGACTCGAGTGCGACTTAAGTCGCACACACAGTGACTTCAGACTCGACTTGAGACTCGTCCTCGAAAGACTTCAGACTCGACTCGGACTCGAGCTGCGGGACTCGTGAACAATGTTTATTTTTAGGAAACAACTGATGAGCTCGCTGTTATTCCCCTCCCTCCGTTACCTATAACCTGCCGATGTAACGCGTGACGTGTATCTGCTGCGCGCGGCCACGGCCACACTTTTTTTTTTTTTAGGCGCGGCCGCCACACATGAGAGGACAACGAACAAACATGTCGACTGCTGTGCCATTCATCGTTAGCTTTGGATTTTAAAACTTCAAACAAGACGGCCCAAACAGAAGAAGTGCTCAATGCAAAATATGTGATATGAGGATAAAAGATTCAGTATAGACAGCGTCATTGATTATAATAGAGCTTTGTGATATCGCAAACTAAGCTTTTACTAATTTTAAGGGAGTTTGTAAATGAGATACTGATTTAATACAGCAGTTAAATAAACAAGATGTTATTATTAAGTGACTTACATTGTCTGACTATAACACTATTGCCTGATTTTGCTCTATTTCGTCATCAAAAGTAGTGTGAAACAAGTCACAACTGAGCCGCTGCGCATCTCCATTCAAACACAGCGGTGTTTCGTTTATGAATGAACTCGTTTTTAAAACGAATCTAGTGAAATGATTCAATTTCCCATTCATAAAGACAGTCACTCTTTATTCCTAAATGAAGCAGCAGTTCGAACGAATCAAATGAATGATATGATTCAGTAATTAAATCAGTCTCTTGCCGCCACCTGCTGGCAGTTATTCAAATCATTTAACATTTCTGTATTAAAACAATTTGATTTAAAACATTAATCTCAACAATGAATTTAGGAATATGATTGCACTTCTGCCACCTCTGAGCCTCATTAAACATATGAAAAGGTAAAAACAAAAGTTAAATTCCCTTGTAAATCACTTTAAGGAGTCAAATATCACCTCATAATGGGAAGGCAAATTTTTTAATCAGATTTTTGGATTATTGTTTAGAATGTGCTCCTAAAATTTTGATTGTGCTACTAATTTTTTTAAATTAGGAGCACAATGTGATGTTTGACCATATTTGGTCTTTCTTAATTTTTGGTCTGTACTGTACTGTGTGTTCATGCTACAAGGCAAAATACAGATATTAACTTAAAAGTAAAGCATTCTTGGTGTTTTTGTCATGTTGCAATAGCCTGTTTACACTGATTATATACCAAAATCAAAGCTGATACTGTATGCTAATAGATAAAGGAGTCATTATAACATATTACATGCTTTGAGTTCCTTATATATAGCTATGCAGTGTTGGATGGGTCGCTGTACGTGATGCAACACTTATTGTAACCAGAGACTTAATATAATAAAGAGACTTGAGACTTGACTTGGACTCTAGCTCAGAGACTTGTGAGCATCTCTGTGTTGATTACAAGTAATATAACACGGAAAAGAAAAATAATACGATTTAAAAGAAAGAAGAAAAGAGTCTGTTTTCTGACTGATTGTTTTTATAGAAAATGTGGGTCGCTAGAGATCTGAGGTGTATATTAATGAAAGTGTATTTATTTATTTATTTATTTTTTTTTTTTCTGTGGTATGATTTAAGTGTGATGAGTCAGTGTGTGCAATTCACCTTTATTCTTCGAGGTGGTATGGTTTCGACTTGATGTTTCACTCATAGCAATAACTGGAATAACTTTACTGCACAGCAATTATTGTATGCTATAAAGTATAGATGTTGTTGTTATTTGTTGGTGGATGTAATTAGGGCTGTGATGGCTGCAATGACAACCATGCCACCGTGGGATAAGGAGATAATTGAATGAGTTATTAATACGCTAGTGTTTTCTGAGCCAGTGTTGCAAAGAAGATGATCCTGACTCACCATCTGGTCATTGGATGTGCCTTTAGAGAGAAATGCATCTCTACAGATTTTATAATGGAAGACTTTTTGTTTTTGATTAGATTTTTTTTTTTTATTTTAAAGTAGTAAAGTAATAATTTAAAGATTTCTATAGATATGTTTATCTTGACTGTCAGGCAAGTATTTGCTGAGTTTCGTTTCATTTTTGTGCAAAAAGCACATCTTGTTTGTTTTCTTCATTTTTACAAAAGTACAACATTTTGTAGATATCGTGAGTGTACGCAAATAAAATTAGACCCTTTACAGTTCCGGATGATACATTACGCTTACCTTTATGAGCAAAGATTATGGCGTATTTTAACTTTTTTTTGCAAGTGATTGTGCTGGCGCCTCCATGTCCTGCAAACCGCACTTAGCTTCCACTCTTCAAGAAATGATTATATGTGCATAATAGTGTGTATTTATGTAAGTTAAACATTTAAAATAACATTGTATTATGCTTGAAGATTTTATTTTAGGCAAATTGTCATCATTTGAGAAGGTAAAATTGAACAAACATAGGCTGTGATCAACTCACTGCCTGCCTCAGGCAGCTTGGTTGTACTTTAAAAAGCAAAAACATTAATTTAACAAACAAAAAATGTTCCAAACATATTTCTAAATTAACCTTGTAAAGAAATTAAAAGAAATATAACTACGCTCCTATTAAAAACAAAACTGAGCGAATTATTATTCTTTTTTTTTTTTTTTTTTTTTATGGCTGCAACAGTGTAATGGGAAAGAGAGAAAAGAGTCGGGTTCCAGTTGGACTTTGGCCGGTAATTTTGATGAGCTGTCGGACAAAGGTTGGGCCAGATTGTTACGATTTTATTTAGCAAATGTTTAATATTATAACGTTCTTATTACTTTCTTATTTAACTGTATAATTTCTTTAATGTTTACTTTTTTGTTTTGTAGGCTGAAATGAACCGCACGTTTGTTAATAATTTTTGAGCCTCAAGTTTCAGAATTATATATATATATATATATATATATATATATATATATATATATATATAATATCTCAACAGTGTGTCACCGAGGGTAGTTGGTCTATTACCACTGCAGTGGAAAAAATCTGCCACTGCCACAGCTCTAGATGTGATGAATAAGGTGCTAGTGAACAAAGTATTGATTTTGAAGTCACTGAAAATGGTTAGAAGTTTTAAAAAGAATTAATATTTAGAAAGTAGAAATGGAAGTATATAGGCTATTACATGTAGTTCCTGTTTTTTTTTGTTTGTTTGTTTGTTTTTTTAAAATGTTTTTTGTGGTATTATTCATACACGTAAAGTTGGTTTTTGATGCAGTTGTAAGAATATGATAGATTAGCTAACTGTTGTTTTGTCACGGATTGGCCAGGCTCTTCCACCACTCACACCCAACGATCTCAATCACCGGAATACCGATTCATTGCACCTGCATGTAATTACCCGTCAGCCTTCATAAGCACACACAGCACTACCGTCATTGTCCGGGCTCGTTGCTACGAAGCGGACTCATTGTGTCTCTCTTCTTGAAGTCACAATCTATGCTTACCTGCAAATACTTACCTGTGTCTCTTATGTTCCAGTCAAGTCATCTTTGTATCCCCAGTCCTGTCAGCGGTGTGTGTGTTCGGACAGCCATCTTCTCCAGCCAAGTTTACCTACAATCAGAAAACGGATCAGTCACCATATCAGAAGCTAAGAAAGCGTCAAGCTCATCCAATTCTACTCACCTCTCCGGAACTCTAGTATTCTTCTGTTTTGCTCTGCTGTGGATAAATAAACTGTGTAAACGTTACTTACCTGTCTTGCGTGTCTGTGTCCGTAACATGTTTACATATTGTCACATGATTATATGATTTTAATTTAAGTAGTTATATGGAAGTAGAGGTGGTTTCTTTATTATTTAACACAGGGCTTGACAATAAGGACTGCCTGATGGCTAGGAGCTAGTGTGAATGATGTTTGGGCCAGTTGGTTGGTGAAAATTAATTCTTATACTATACAAAATATGGTTTGTATAGTATAAGAAGCAGTATGCCTATGGATAGTTCCTATAAGCATAGCTGACCAGGTGTGTGTGTGTGTATATGATCGTTTTTGGTGGTAACTGTTAAAGTAGCATTTGTTTATTATATTTAGTTTAGGCATATGACAGTATCCAGGGCTCAACGCTAAGGATTTTTTTCTACTGGCCCAGTTAGGCCAGTGGTTTGAATTTTTACTTCCGCAGTCTAAATTTTTTGTGGCACTGTCATAAAAAAACAAAATAGTTGCCGCTATGATTATTTTTGACTCATGTTATCTTTTATTTTAATAAATAAGCTTATGACATCAAAAATTTACATGCTCATCAAATTCTTTATTTTTTATATATTACATTATTTGTTTGTTCAAAAATTATTATTATTTTATTACAAATAAAACAATGTTTAAGGGAAAAAACAGTAGACAAACTTAATGAATGCAAATTATGGAATAATTTGGAATATGGAATAATGATGCAGCATTTACTTGGTTACTGTTGTAAACAAAGCCATGCCATGCATATGAACGTAACTTTAAATGAATTATACAGAGGCAAATGAAAAGAAAACAGCATGTAAACATTTTTTAAACAGTCAGTTACTCTCAGAGATGCATTCATATAAATGTGGTATTATTATGATATTATTATGAAATGTAGTAGTTAGAAAGGTTATTTATATAGAATACAGTGGTGTGATGCATGCATTTTGACCAGGTGATGGGAAAAGTATTCTTAAAATGAATTTGAAAAATATCTAATTAAATAATTTAATTAGATTTTTTTAATAAAAAAATATTCACAGTATTTTAAAGTGCCCATGATAACAATATTGTGTATATTTATAAGGGATGTCACAAAATTGAACCGTTTGGTGGTTTGACATCCATGGTTTAATATGTGTTTGTGATTCGCGGTTTTTCAGTTTTGCATTTCAATAACTTTGTTGTTTTATTTCTTTCGGTATTTGCTGTGTGTGTCTGTGATTTCACGTGCTAAAATGAGGAAATACATTGCCTGCTTATATTTGAAAAAGCAACACATGCAGAGCATCTTCCATTCTAATGACACGTAATGATAAGCCTTTTTAAACCTGTTGTAAAAGAAAAGGGTTATAAAAAAAAAGTTATGAAAAAGATGCTAACTTTTTAATTCATAAGATTAGTGGAGTGTATGAAATAACTTCCTTATGTGATCCGACGTGGATTATCATCACACAATGAGGCAGAGAATAAATTCTATACTTATATTCTATGTATGCTGATTAGCAATGGCTTACGAAAATACATGAGATGGATTGAAGAACAGAGACAAATCATATATAATTGCAGATGAGTGTTTATTGTGCTTACATTTCTTCCTTCAAAATGTTCAACGTTATATCTTTTTTATTTAGTTACAGTAATAGTGATGCGTATATCCATATTAGAGAAGTTGGAATGGAATGTCATCAGTGATATGTCTTTGATGCATTAGTGGATTTTCTGCACAAGGGTGCTCTCTGGTGATAAAAAATCGAAAAAATAATAACTCTGTCAGAAAAAAAAATAAGCAGACATATACTAAACCATGATTATTGTAGTTAATTGCATGTGTTGGTTCATCTAATTAATTGTAAATTAAATTTGACTGTAAAAGGATTCACAGAAGTTGATTTAAAGCTATTATTGTGTTAAATGAAGAATTAAGTAGGCATTACAAATACTAGATTTAGAAAGAAATATTTTATTTGATTCAACATCAAAGTTATTAAAAAAACATTTAGACTATAAGAGGCTAATATAAAGTTTGAAAGAAAAGAGAAATGGAGAAATCCTTGCAATTTTGTTGTTCATGCAATAAGTATTTGTACAGTAAAATATGTTGGTTTTTGTTGTAGGAAAGAAAGAAAACCATAGAGGTTTGAAAATATGTTAGAGTGAGTAAATGATAACAGGATTGAATTTGTTTGAAATTTACTTTAATATTTCTTTGTTGTTGTTCAAATTGTATTTTAAATGACTAAAAACTTTCAGCAGGTGGGAGTAAATGTCTTTATGAGTCATACATTGATTTGATTGATTTAAACACCTGCATAACTTATGAATGGGTCATTGAATTGTTTCTGTAATTTGTTAAGAAGGAATCATTCAAAAATGAATCACTGCTGTGTTGCTTGGAGATGTATAATATAAATGTACATGTATATATGTTTATTATTATTATTATTATTATTTAACATTAACAGCTTTTACTGTTTACAACTTGCATTGTGTATATATTGTTTGTATATGACAAATTATTGGTTAATTGCCTTTTATTTATTTGTTTATTTATTTTTAGGTTGGCAGTTGGGAAGTCCGGGAAAACCATGTGAAACCGGCAACTGAAATGGTTGAAGTGAGAGGTGCATACTTAGAAATGCAAACTTGTTATGCTGAAGATATAACAGGCTGTATAAAGATTCAGTTGTGGGATAGCCTAATAGGAAAGCTAGTCCGTGGGAAGAGTTACTGCATCCAAAATGTGTCTACAAGGCAATATGCATCATGCCTTTTTTTTGAAGAGTTCACACAGTACGGAGATCGAAGAGGTGAAAGACATTTCACTTCCAAGTCGTCTTGAAGACTTCAGAGTAGAGGAAGATGTGCTCAACACGATTGTCGGGGAGATAAATGCTGTAGAAGTAACCATTTCTCGAAGGTGCCGAAAGTGCCAAGCCTGGCAAGTGGATTTTAATCCAAAAGGAAATTTCCATCGGTGTCGTAGATGTGCACTTCTGCAGAAGTATCAACAGTATGAATGCATCGTGAAAGGAAAAGTGTCCATTGCAGGCAACTTTGGTGAAGAAGATCTCAATTTGTCCAATAGTGTGTTGAAACGATACCTGACTGACGAGAAGCTTCTGCATTTACTCGAAGATAATCAAGATGTTAAAGAGCTTCTCCTGAGTCTAGAAAAATGTAAGATCAAAATCCAAAACAGCATTGTTTTTTGGTTCGCTGGAGAAAACGGCAATCGATACAGCTACAGCAGCATCTATCGAGGAAGAAGAGGTGCAGGCTCTGTACAGCAGAACATTCTGAAGCAACTGAAGATTCAAATGAAGGTGAAGTACCTGCAGTTTCTAAGGATCAAGAGGTGGCTTTTGCAACAGTTGTGGACCAAGATGCAGATACAGTGGATGACGAGGTTGCTGTTGCAATGCAGACTGAGAAAGAAGTAGCAGGTATAACATCAGTAATGTTTATGGATATTTATTGAATATGTTCATTTTTATTTTTGTGTAAGTATTGTTTTGTGATTTGTTTGTTTGTCTTTCCTACATGTTGAAATAGAATATTTTTTGTTGTCTTTGTTATGTTGACATGTTTCTATTTATCATATATAGTTGTCTGTTTTTGTCATACATTTTGTGTGTGTATTGTCTTGGTCTGTTTTATATATTGACAGTCTCTGATTGTTAGTAACACATATTTATGTCACATTGCAATATATGGGCAAACACTTGACACTTGATTTCTGGACACATGGAAACACTGAAATTTATTGAATTCATGTTTGTGTTTGTAAAGCAGTAAAAATAGAGAAAATATGCAAGACAATATGAAGAAAAAATTAACAAAGATAATTTTTTGATGAATGGGTATAACAATACTGTACTATAAAATATGTGTAGTCAGCAGTGTATGTATTTTATTTTTTTTTAGAAGTTTATGTAGTTTGTGAAAGCAATACAGTGTAGTTGTTTTTTTATGATTATTTTTATATGTTGCATTGGCAATGATAAATATATATTAGTGTAAATTGTGAAAATATGTTTTTTAATTATTATCTTAGAATATAGTTTATAGTTTATAATATTTAGCTGTTTTTCTAAAATGGACATAAAATGGGCAGTACTTTTTAATATTTAGTCAGTTTATTAAGCACTGGATAAATGCTTAATTACATTTAAGAAAAGAAAAAAGGTTGAGTTGTTATTATTATTTTAAACATTAATCATTGTTTTAGTGAATACAAACAATTAGTGAAATTAGAACATATTAATAGAATGTAAGTGTGTATTTTGGTGTTGGTTGTGTGTTTTTTTTTTAAACCCTAACTTGGTTAATAGTCAGTATAATTGAACAGCAGGTGTGGGATTACAAATTTAGGAATCTGTTTAAAATATGCTGATCATCCTATGTTCTGACATAGCATCACATAATAAACTAAGGTGAAATATATTGTATTTAGCATTTAAGGTAAATATGATGTTATCAGACAAATGATTCTCTCAAGCAAAGTTTGTAGCAAGAGGTTCCTGCCAGTTGCTGTTCTCCTATTGTAAGTCAAATGAGCCAGATTATTGAGATGTTCACCTTTTGTTTGTAATGGCTCTTGGTACCTCTGCCCAGTCTTCGAGTAGTTATGATGATTGGATTAGGACTGGTGTAAATGGTGCAGGCTGCTATACCTGAATACTTCATTTGCATGCTTTGTTTGGGGTTGTCACCCAGGTGCTTTGTCTCCAGATCTAAGCACTGCCCCCTAAATGTATATAAACTACAATGTATCACTGCCTTAGTTAGACGACTTTGATGACTGCAGCGCCAAGCAGCGAGTATCTGAATAAAGAGAAACTTCTGCTTCAAGATATCCAAAACATCTCCTGGTCTCTAAGAAAAAATTCACAACACAGGTTAATTGAAAAGTAGGATTTTATTTAAAAAAGAACTACTTAATTATGTTTTGTATGTATTTATTTATGTATGTGTGTGTATGTATATATACACACACACACACACACATACAGGCATATGTGGTTTATGAGGTCAATGTGTCGTTCTGGTGGTTTACGGGGACACACCTTTCCCAACATCTGATCGACATGAAAGTAATGTCAAAAATTTTCATTTGATCTACAAAAGACAAAACTTGCTTCAAAAAAGAAATTTCACTTTCACAACACACAAATATTAATTATGTGACATTTCACAGGCTTGTGAGGTCGGGCCAAATTGTTGTTTATGAGGACACCAGGTTTATGAGGTCTTTTTACACACAACACACAAGCCTAGCCTCATCCTGGTATAAGGGGACTGACAAACATTACAAGGTCTAAATAATATCAGTTTTCTCTGTTATTGAAAGAAGGGTCTTAATGACAATAGCAGAGCTCCTGGTTTTCCCCAGCTAAACCCCTGGTTAACCCTGTTCAGTTATTAAAAAAAAAAAAAAATCAATTTCACAAGCTGCCAAAGGTTTTCATTTCTTTTTAAACAAATCTCTTTAGCTCCCCAAGGCTGCAGTATTTATTATTATTATTATAAGTATTAATTCAATTTAAAATGGTTCTTTATGTGCATATTTTGTAGTAATTTTCAGCACTTTCTTGAAATAAAATATTTTGCAACATTATAAATGTCTTTACTGGTCACAATTTGAATAGAAGTATTTATAAAAAAAAAAAAAAAAAAAAAAAACTTTTTTAAATGGTACTTTTGAATGGTTTATGGAATGGAATACTATGGTTTCCACAAAAAATATGACTGGAGTAATGAGAAATTATAATTTAAAATATATTCATATTAAAATAAAAACAGTTATTATAACCTAAAAATATTTCACAATGTTACTGTTTTTATCGTATTTTTGACTATTCAATTCATTCACTTTGACAATAATGCAATGATGATAATATTGGATATTTAATAAAATGTACATAATTTAAATAATCACTAAACAGAATTTTAGAAAATTTTTTTAGGGTGGCAAAGACGTGGCATAGGGTCTATGAGGGGTGGCAACACCAAAGCAAGCCCCCATGCATAGTTTTTGGGGACTCTGCTATTAGTTTCCTTGATCGGCATCTTATTGATTTCATGTTATTGTTTCGTCGGATGTGGCAAAAAGGCCTATATCCATGATGAAAGTGAAACGAGTGATCAGAGAATCAGATCACCAAACTATGAATTTCAGACAAATCCGGATGGTATTAGATTTCTCAGAGGACTTCTGAGTTAAAGCAGTAATTATCTGATTCATGAACAAATGTAAAACAATTTGTTAGTGAACTGGGCCGCGCTTTGTGCTTTTGACTCAAAAAGAACCGGTTCATAAGAGTTATTTGTTAATGAATCCTACTACACTGAGTGTGCTGCGTGCATGTGCAACCACTGTGCACAGTTCATTGAAAGACGTGTTTGCCATTATTTTGCGTTATACTGCTATCACCACGGCTAAAAGGAAGTAGCACATGAAACACTGGTTACTGCTTATAATTTATGGGGTGGCAGGTAGGGTGGCACAGCTTTTTCTTAGGGTGGCAGTAGCCACCTCGTAGACCCACGTAGATCCGTCCCTAATCAGCAGGTAGTTTGAAATGTCAAAATACATTTGCAGATATTTCAAAATTGATTTAACAAAGTACCAACAGATGTTGAATGCTAGACATACTGAAAAATCAGGCCATGAACGGAAAAAGTTTAATGCTTTAAATATTTTGTAATATACAAATATGAAAGTTTAGGGAAAACATGCAATAATACTTTTAAACAGGAGAGTAAACCACCAGTAGGTGGCAGCAAGTGACTGTGTTAATGTGTGAGCATTTGAGTCATTAGTTTAACCGATTAATTCAGATGGCCGATTAATTCAAGAATGAAGGCATGTCTTTATGAATGGATCACTGAATCATTGACTCAAATGATTCATTCAAATTAATCATTCAGATTTGAAATACTGCTGTGTGTTTCTCAGAGATGTGTGACTGTTCTGTTTTTTTTTTGGAATGAATTTAAAATGTATTCTTTTTAAAAGGGTTAAGTCACTTATTGCAACTATTCATTTATTGAGTGAATAAAATCAATGTTAAATCTGCGATCATGTTGACATTCAGGAAACAACACTACTGGTTGCTCATGTGGCTTAACTAGGCTATATCATAAGCAATAAATTTAAAAACTCAATTTTTACTGCAGTGTTTGCTCTATTTGTTTCTTTGTGCTCATTTCACCATGAGATTTCTCTCACCTTAACAGGTGTGACTGTTACTGTCAATACATTATTCATGATCAACTAAGGCAGTTCAAGTGTTTGTATTTCTGTATTTTTTTTTTCTTTTTTAAATTGCTGATTGTTTTTTTTTTCGTTTAACAAAACCTTAGAACTAGGGATGTGACGAGATCTCATGTGGGATCTTGCGAGATCCCTAACCCAAGACCCACATGATCTCGCGAGATTCCTGAATGACAAATTTATTTTGTCAGTAGGACTGTTTCACAGCTGTCAGTGATTAAGGTTTATCGAGATCTCCATGTCAATGACCCACATGATCTTAAATGTCCTGAAGAGCAACATAAACAGTCTTTTCAACCACATTATAATCATTATTTCTGTGTTACAGGCATTTAAATAATAGAAGTACTGGGAAAAAATGTTATAGTTGGGTATAAACACATATTGTCTACAGTAGCGATCAAAACGAAAGTGTCTTAACACTTGTATGTATAGTAACGCTTATCATCTTCCGCGTGGAGGTGGCGACAACTGCCCGTTTAAAAAAAGTATGCCATTTAATCATTCATTCAGGAGATTTTAATAGTCAAAACATGTCTTAAATAATGAAGTTTGTTTGTTTGTTTAAATTAATATATGTTTTTAAAAGACTTAAGGAATGAACAGTTTGTCAGAACCACTAGTAAATTACATTACAAATTTTGTTTTCTATTTTGTTTTTTTTCTAATCTTTTTTCTCCTGAATAGTGAGAGAATCATGGTCTCCAATTTATTAAAAACAACTGGGAATCTCAATTTATCCAGAATCGTGAAGCTCCTTTAAATGTTGTTTATTACTGCATATAATTCATTAAAATGGAAGTTCAAGTTCATAAAGTTCAAAATGCACCTACATTTTTTTTTGCATTTTTCCTATACATGTCATCATTGAGGATTTCTTAAGAAAAGTTGAATAATCTCATCTCGTTCTTGTGAACCCAGTCTTGTGTCTCGTGTCTCGTCTCGTCTCGTAGGATAAGTGTCTCATTACACCCCTACTTAGAACCATAAAATAAAATACAAAAAATCAACAGTATCAGTATGAGAGTGAAAAACATGTTTAATAATTCTTTTTTTTTAAAATGGGTAAAAAAAAAACAAAAAAAAAAAACATTGTCATTACTTTCAAAACACGGTCACTCACTGACAGAAATTTAAAAAATTACACAACAATAAACAACAATAAAACAACAATAACATCATATTCTAGTGCTGTCAAACAATTAATCGTGATTAATCATATCCAAAATAAATTTTTTTGTTTATATAATATACAAGTGTGTACTGTGTATATTTATTATGTATACATAAAAAACACATGCATGTATATATTTGAGGAAGAATATGCTGTTTATATATAAAATATATTAAAATATAGTATATGTAACAATATAAATGTATATACATGTAAATATTTTTGAAATATATACTTTATCTGTGTGTATTTATATATACATAATAAAACACAATACACATTCATACATTATGTAAACAAAAACTTATTTTGGATGTGATTAATCACAATTAATCATTTGACAGCACTATTACGTTCAAGAACATTGTCACTTCGTGACAAGAATTAAAACACTACAACTCCATCCGCTTAAAAGTAATCCCCCGGTTTCTGACAAAGTCTCTGATATTTTGTATTGTCCGCTTTTCTAGCACTGGGTGCTCAGACCTTTTACACACTTCGCATTTTTTGTTGATGCCAATTTTCCTTTGTGGATGTGTGATTTAAAGTGCTGCACCACTGCATTCACCTCAGCTTTGCTCCACTGCTTTCTTGGAGTCTGCTTTCTTCTTTTAGAGACTGAAAACAAACAAGATGATAAATTGTTAGGATTACTGACTACTATTTTGAAGTTACATGCTTTTTAACCAAAACTGCTTCCCTGGCTGACACAAAGATTTGTTTAATTAAGTAATGTTTACTCAAATTGAGCATTACTGTGTGTTTAAGAGCAGTTCCCTCTCTGTCGTTCACTCCGACGTTGTGTCGAGTGTACGACACTAGGGGTCACTCTTGGGAGCCCAAACACCTCTGACAACATTGAAAAAAGGCCAATGAAATTGGGTGTGCAGAATTTCATACTTTTCAACTCCACTCGAGAGCCGCATTCTTTGTTAAGAAGCCACAACTCACTTCAACTGCTTCCCGCTGCGGTCCTTCTGTTTCCGGGTACGAGGCATTTTGTGCGTTGAAGGAGAGAGGGGGGAGATGAGCAAAGTCTCGCTGGGTGCTCCCCCGCAGACCGCTCGCCCATTGTGCTCACTGGTCGAGCTTCCGGACAATTTTGATAGTTCGTCTCAGTACGGGCTGGATCTTTTGTTCAAAGCTCCTGTTGGGGAGGAGGTTACTGCAGCATCGAAGGGAGGGCATGAACCATCTGATGCTGATGCCTCGTCTGAACTAGCCTCTTCGGTGGCTGAGTCTCAGTTGTGGCGGATGCCAAAATGGCCGCCGCACTTCAATGGGCAGCCAAGGAGATCGGGATGGAGTGGGTTGCTCCACCTCGGCCCAAACTTTCTAGGCTGGATGACTGGTAACAGCCATGTCTGGGTAACAGCCATGACTTCAAGCCACGTTCGTTTCCAGTGCCTTTCTTCCCTGAAGTGCATGAGGAGTTGACAGAATCATGGAAGGTCCCTTTCTCGGCCAGAACGCAAAACACCAACTCCTCCTCCCTCACCACCCTCAAAGGTGGTCCAGCGAGGGGGCACCTGGAGGTTCCCCAGGTGGAGAGAGTGGTTGCGTTAAATCTTTGGCTTACATGGCTTCTGGACAAGTTGCATCCGCCCTGCATGCCATGGCGATCCTGCAGGTCTACCAAGCTAAGGTATTGAAAGATCTGCACAAGAGTGTTCCGGGCCCAGAACTGTTGCAGGAACTGTGTTCTGTGACCAACTATGCTCTCCGAGCTACAAAGGTCACGGTGCAGGCTCTGGGGAGGGCGATGTCCACAATGGTGGTCCAGGAGTGCAACCTGTGGCTAAACCTGGCTGAGATGTGAGATGCTGAGAAGGTTTGCTTTCTCAAGCGCTCCGATCTCTCAAGTTGGTCTCTTTGGCGACAGCATGGAAGAATTTGCCCAGCAGTTTTCCATGGTGAAAAAGCAGACGGAGACCATTAAACACATCCAGAGAGAGGCCCCCGGCCAGAACAGCTCAGGCCCCGCAGCAATCCTGCTGCCAGACCCGCCCAACGGTCCAGTTCTTGCAGGAAAGTGACACCACCAGCCCGTCCACAGGCTACAAGGAACCCTCGTCAGGCTTTGAAGCGTTACTGAGACAGGCAGCCCAGAGGAGAGGGACCAGCTGACCTGCTGGGATCCACACTCGACGAGGGGGGAGCGTTGGATTGGGCTCCATTCCGGCTGTCTGCTACCTGGCAGATGGCCCCATATGGTCAACAAAAGAGCAATTTCCTTCTTCTCTGCGTTTCCGACCCTCCATGCGACAGCCGGACACTGTCTTCTTCAACCAGAACATGTGTTGGCACACATCTTGTGGTCAACAAAAGAGCATGGAAGATCTTCTGACTGGTTCTTACCAAACAAATTCTGCGAGCAAAACACCCAGTGGTCCTCGGGGCCTTTCACCTCCAGCCATAGGATGTTTTGTTCCAACCAGCCACAATCCCCCCCACCCCACGTACGTCGAGTGTAACTCCCTTGAGACCCCTAGTGGAGAGTTTATTAGATTGGCTGAACCTCATGCGATAGACAATGTCCCCTCAGTCAAAATGAAGAAGGGGTTTTACAGCCCCTACTTCATTGTACCCAAGAAGGGTGGTGGGCTCAGACCAATCCTAGATCTAAGGTTTTTCAATCAGGCCCTTCACAAGCTCCCGTTCAAAATGTTAACCCTCAAGCACATCCACACGTGTGTCAGGGTTGTTTGGTTTGTGGCAATAGACCTGAAGGATGCATACTTTTAATGTCTCGATCCTTCCAGGCCGTTCCTGCGGTTTGCCTTCGAAGGTCAGGCTTATCAGTACAAGGATCTCCCCTTCGTCCAATCCCTGTTGCCCTGCGTCTTTACGAAGGTCGCAGAGGATGCCCTTGCCCCTCTCAGGGAAGTGGGCATTCACATTCTCAAATATCTCAAATATTCAGAGGCTCCTGGGGGACATGGCATATCCGAGTTCCGAGACGGGCATGGCATCAGGGCACATAACGTGTGAACATCACACCCTCGTGTCGCAAAACCTTCAGCCCTTGGGAAGACATTTTGTTCCTATGGGCAGGGGTGCCCTTGGAACAAATGTCCAGGCGCATTGTTGTCACAACAGATGCTTCCAAGACTGGCTGGGGTGCCGTGTGCAATGGGCATGCAGCCTCGGGGGTCTGGACAGAAGAGGTTCCGACCCTTTATTCAGGGCAAGCATGTGTTGATCTGCACAGACAACACAGCGACTGTGGTGTACATCAACCACCAGGGCGGTGTATGCTCCTTTCGCATGTCACAACTGGCCTGCCATCTCCTACTCTGGAGCCAGCACAGACTCAAGTCTCTGCGTGGCACTCACATCCCGGGCAGTTGGTGCGGAGGCCTGGATAGGCACCTGTCTGCCTCAACACTCAAGGTTCATGTGGCAGCTATATCAGCCAATCATGACTTAATGGAAAGCAGATCAGTGGGGAAGCACGATTTTGTTATTAGATTTCTCAGAGTCGCCCAGAGATTGAACCCTCCCAGGCTGCACCCTCATCCCCTCTTGGGATCTCGCTGTGGTCCTCCAGGCCTTACAGCAAGGTCCATTTGAGCCCCTTCAGTTAGTCGATCTCAGTGTCCTCTCTATGAAGACAGCCCACCTGACTGCACTTACTTCTGTTAAAAGAGTGGGAGATCTTCAAGCCCTCTCTGTCAACGATTCATGCCTAGAATTCGGGCCGGCAGATTCTCACGTTGTCCTGAGACCCTGGCCTGGATACGTGCCCAAGGTACCCACCACTCCCTTCAGGAGATCAGGTGGAAGGTCACAAAGAGGTGAGCTGCAATTATTTAAAGCGTTGGCTTGTTATCATCTGCGCCCTGATCACTCATGACACAGTCTGAGCTGTGGCGTTTAGTACAGGGACCCCTAGTGTTGTGCATTTGACATAACGTTGGAGTGAACGACAAATAGGGAACAACTCGGTTACATATGGTAACCCTCATTCCCTGATGGAGGAAATGGAGACGTTGGAGACCTTCAGACTGCCTCTGAGTGGGTTGAGACGCTTCTTCACTGCCCTATTTATACCCAGATATCCGTGGCGTGGCCGGCTATGCAAAATCTGCACATCCAATTTCATTGGCCACTGGTTCATTTTACTATTTGTTCATTCAATTTCTTGAATGTTTGGCTACTGCTAAATACTGTACCTGAAAAACAGTTGGTTTTATTTGTATATTATGTGCATTTTTATTGTATATCTTTGTTTGCATTTTCTAATAACAAATTTAAATAAAATGACAAAGATTTTTCTCTTCACCCACTTTGGCCTTAACCCCCTGGGCCGTTTTTCTGATAACGCCAAAAAGAACTTCAATTACTCCGTCATTTTTGATCGTACAGATAAGAGCAATACATCAATGGAATCTGTAAGGAATTCACTTTTATTTGTGTACACTCATAGTAACAACAACACTCTGTGGTTTTGTGAAATAAAGCAAACAAACAGGGTATGCAGTCTGCTGCGTTGATATCTCTGAGATCGTCATTAAGAAATGCGTCACTAAAATGAACTAAAACTCAGCGAATACTCCACAGAGACATGAGAGATATATCTATAGAAAGCCTGATATGTCTACTTTTAAATGGAGTAAGTCTTATCGAAAACAAATATCCTGTGTTAAAGTAATCTGTATGAAACCAACCCCATGTCCAGTCTTTCTCGTCAGACCTAATTATTTTTAATTTGATCACGCCCACGAGCTACTTTCGGTTTGCTATTATAATCAGCCACGTGGAGGCGCAAGCGGTGTACCGCCCACATCAACGTAAACAAAGCGGAAGACTTCACTTTATTGTTCATCTCGGCTACTTTGATCTTGTTACTGGAAGAAGACGCGCCGTGAGGAGAAAGATTTATGTTTTCCTCAGAGGATGAGCGCGATGCGACGCATGGCGAGATCCACCGAAAGAGTAAGTCTTTCTTTTATTAGCCTACTTACGTTAGTTGTTGTGTTACTATGATATAACTTGTAGACATTATAGTAGTTAGATTTTTTTCCAAACTATAATTCCTGACTACGTGTAATCAAGTGAAACGTTATGAAGTATGTTTCATTTCACTGCATCAAAATGTTTGACGACGCCAGGCTGTTTTTAATGTTCTATAAAATAAAAATGACACAATATAAAAGTAATAGTGTTCACACTGTAACACTGCATGATAGAGTCTAAGATTGTTTAGACAAAACTACTGTCATATACTCTGTTCACGAATAGATGTTTATGACGTGCTTAACAATAGTAAATTAGTAAACTGTTCCCAGACATAAAATGGTTTTGTATTGTATAACACATACGAAGCATGCTTGTGTTTATGACTATAAAATCATATTTATTTATTGTATAACAATAGGATATAGAAGTAATATTAGTTTATGTTTAATACTGTTTATGAGTATGTGTTTAACATGCTAAATAATAATAATTAGTTTCTCAGATATAAATTGTCAGTATTTTATGATAGTATAAAGCATGTGAGTCTATGACTACAAAATCATACTATATGTATACATTACAGATGCTCCTGATATTAACATGCTCACAGATGTTTTTGTTGTTGTTTTTTCTAGTGATCTGATACCTGCACCACAGATGAATGCTACATGAATGCCACATGAAGACTGCCACCTGGACTACTGATGATGAGTTTTGTTTCTTAAATCCATGGCAAGAAGCAGCAATCACTTAAATATCAGATATAATTTACTTGTTTCACTTGTTGAACAGAATCCAGAAAACAGTTTTCAGGAAAGACACAAAGTCTGTTCACATCTCTGTACATGTAACATCAATGTAGTCAATAATGTGCTTTTGACCTTCGTTATGTATGTTTTGATGATACAGTGTTGTAAATAAAATACAAATAATCTAAAACTCCATTCTTTGAATCTCTCATTGTTTCTACCTGACAGCCAGAGTCTCATTGATGGGCCATTAAAGGAGGGCCTTTTGTCTCTCAGGTGTGAATCACTAAATATTCATGGCCGTTGTCACTCCCTCGCATATTCCCTTTCAATCACAAAACATGTCTTAGAAAATTTAAATCAATATATTGTTTTCTGTAAACGTGTGAATGAGATGATTTTCACATCATCTTGTAGAAAAAAACTCTAGACTACCACATTCAGTTCTCAAAAGTCTTGTGAACTAATGTTCTGAATGTGTTTCATGGCCTTATTTCAGTGACTTAAAAAATTTAGTTTTTCACTAACCACACATAAACATTGTTTTCTCAAAAACACAAACATGTACATTAATGTTGATTGCATATTACTGTAGCCCAGTTTGTGCTGATTACAGTGTAATCAAACTTTAGCCATTAATATGTTTTTTAGATGCTGAAAAAAAGCACAAATGTCAGGGCATGTCAAAATGTCTCCAGGGTGCCAAAACAACCTCAGACCCCAGAGGGTTAATGTCTACCATTCTTTTTAATTTTATATTGTGTTATCTTGAAAGGCTTTTTTTTTACAATAGGAAAATTAGTAGTAAATAGTAAAGCCAACATGACAAAGAATCACGATAAAATCATGAATCGTAATATTCAATATTGTGCTACAACTGTTTGGCCTGTGGTACAAATCTTTCAACCTCTGTAGCACCAATGCTATGTGCAAAAACAAAGTTAACGTACAGCCCTGCCACCTGGGAGTTTTTGTGCTCCATAATCCTGACAATTCTTATCTGCACAGGAGAGTAAAATGGCATGTATTGGCTAACTTTGTCCATCTCATCATCGCATGAACATGAAATAACAAGCTGTTATGCTGCCGCTGGGACTGATTAAGTAGAGAAAGTAACAGTAATTATCAAATGACTAAATTATGATATTTGCTCATGTGGGTACTGGGGTCTTATCTATCAGATTGCAACATATATCCATTTTGTTAATTAACATTTCTTATACGCTCACTGTAGCATGTTGTGGATGTATTGGCAGTAGCAAGTCTCGGTACTTGCTCTGCCGCAGCAGCAGCATAGCTCACTGCTCAGCATTCAAATATATGACTAGTGTTAGCTGTAAGCAGTTTTGCAGCATGCTCAGAAATCCACCTTCCCCAGCTCCACCTGTATAGATCTACTACGATGTTGTGGATGTACTGGCAGTAGCAAGACTTGGTACTTGCTCTGCCGCAGCAGCAGCGTAGCAGATCTATTCCAGTAAGACCAAATACATTAATACTTTCATGTATGCCATCATGCCAATCCTTCCGAGAGTTGCCACGACAAAACTGGTGGTTAGACAAGAGGAAAATATGTTATAAAAATGTACAATTAAGGCAGTAAAATATATTTATTTAATTAATATAATAAATGATCGCTAATTGTTTAAGTTCATTGTTAATTTTGATAGGCATTTTTGATTTAGTCTTTATCTTGAGACTAAAATGCTTAATAATCTTAGTCACATTTTAGTCATTTGAGTCTTTCATAGTTTTAGTGGAAAAAAAAATCATCGCATTTGTTTCAACTTTTAGTCATTACTTTTAGTCAAACTGCAATTAAACTGCAATCAAACTGCAAACATTTATTTTGGTAGCTATTTTAGTCTTCAAACAAAAATAATCATCAGTTCTCTCTTTAGACCAAATAAATTATGCTTATGATAAGAGGAGTGTGCGTGAGAGAGAGCGCAATTCTATCAGCCCTTTTCTGCCTATCCCACCTTCACTAACTTTAAGTTAATCGACAACAAATTGTGACTACCAGGAAAAAACTGGACATCTGGTGACCCTATCCCTAACCCTTCAGTAATGTTAAATAAAGGTGACGTGACTTAAAGGTGCTGAGGCCATTGTTGCAGATCACTAGTTTGCGTTTTAGTAGCCTATCTTTCCACTGCGGCTGTCATACTCTAATGACAGAGACGTACATTTTGAAAGAGGACAGTTAGCCTATAGGGTGTATTATGAATGTACTCAAATAGCATTCTCGTCCCATTTCGTCTTGTTAACGAAAATGCAGCATAAATTTAATCATACTTTTTATCATTAGATATTAGTTTTAGCTTGCCAATGTCTCATCTTAGTCACAGAAAAAACTGTTAACGAATATTTTTTCATTGCTGTCTTCGGCTTTTGCAGTCTTACTTTTTTTGTGCAGGTCTTAAAAAAGTCTTTAAGAGTCTTCAATTTAAGCTTAAATGTCCTGCAGATACCCTGGTCTGGCAAAAACCATCAATTTTTTTTAATGTATAATTGTCCGGACCTCGGCTAGTGAGGATGGTTTATTACCGGACCTCAAGCCATTTTAGTTAAAGACCCCTGATCTAGGTATTACATGAATTAAATTAAAATTAAATTAGAATTAAAAACCCAACTTTACCATACTATTGTTTTCAGAGACATTTCTGTCAGTGTTTCGTCCTTCAGATGTGTCCTTCAGGGACAGTTTTCTCCTTTCCAAAGGCTCTGTGGATATGGATGGGCAAATCATTGTTTTACAATGCTTTGTCTACATATAAATATTATGCATAAAGAAATGTGAACAAATGTACTGAACAAAAAGATATTTTGAAGAATGTTTGTAACCAAACAGTTTTCTGGCAACTTGTACTTGCATAGTATTTTTTCTACTATGGAAGTCAAAGGTAGCCAAACCTGCTTGGTTCTTCAAAATATCTTTTGTTCAGAAGTACAAAGAAATTTATAAAAAGTTCAGGGAAAGAAATTTTTCATTTTTCTGTGAAATATCCCTTTAACCAAATCCCTACAGCATCTTCCTGCAGTACATTTTCAGCAGGAATGGTTTCCTCATCTTCGCTGTCATCCTCCTCCTCCTCTGTCAAATCTGAACAAACAATGGAAAAATACCCATTTTATTTTAGTTCACCCAAAAATGAAAATTCAGTCATTAATTACCGTTATGTCGTTTCAAAACCAGGAAAACCTTCGTTCATCTTCAGAACACAAATTAAGATATTTTTAATGAAATCCGAGAGCTCCCTGACCCTCTGTAGACAGCAAGGGTACTACCACTATCAAGGCACTGATAGGCACTATCAAACCACTGGGCAATACTGCAGTTCTAAGATAAACGGCTGAAAGGCAACTCCACAACAATAGTCTATTGATGCAATGTCATTGACATTTTAACTCATATGAGAAAACACTTCTCGCCAAAGATGAGTTAGCTTATTACGGGTTTCCTACAGGAGAAACCCGAAACCTCAAAGTCCATTGAAATAGCAAAACCAGGATGTAGGAGGAGGTTGCAGAAACCAAGGTTCATGGGTGACAAAAGAACAGACCACAAGTGGGACAATGTAGAGCCGAAGGGTGGACAATCCTCTGTGGTTACATGTGGACCCTGCTAAATTGCTGGTTAGGTGTCTGATCTTCTGTTACAGGACTCAGAGGAGCATAGAAGATGGACTGGATGGCCAGTTTTATTGACAGGTTTGTGGCAGCACACAGAATGCAGGCGAGTAGATTCTACAAGTAGTAGTACTGTTATAGTTCTTTGAATTGCAGGTATGATGAGGACATGAGGATTCCAGACAAGTGGTAAAAATACACTGCAGAGAGCAAAGGAGCAGACAATGGGACAATATAGGTGAGTGTTAACAGGTATGGTCAATCCACTGTGGTGTAGACCCTGCTAAATTTCTGGTTAGGCTGTCTGTCTCCAACACCCCAGATGCTGCCTGTTTATACGTGAGAGCATGTCAGGAGAGGTGCGCAGAGTGGTAAAATAATAATAATTATCGATTACTTAAATCAGCATAAATAACGAAAACATTGCCTTAAAGAAATAAAAACAAATAAAATGAAGCAGGTTTTTACAATCAGAAACTTCTTAAACTGGTGAAACTTTTCAGTCAAAGGATCCAGTAAACGTTCAAATTTATGACCCATCCCCCAAGGGGGATGGGTCATAAATAAAGCATACAGTATTCATTTGAAGTGGATCAAAAAGGTTCATCAAAGTTGTCCTAAGACAAGAACGGGTATTGTTTTAATTTTATTCAGTCAAATTCAGTCATTAATTACCGTCATGTCGTTTCAAAACCAGGAAAACCTTCGTTCATCTTCAGAACACAAATTAAGATATTTTTAATGAAATCCGAGAGCTCCCTGACCCTCTGTAGACAGCAAGGGTACTACCACTATCAAGGCACAGAAACGTAGTAAGGACATTGTTAAAATGATTCATTTGACATCAGTGGCTCAACCATAATATTATGACGTTACGAGGATACCTTTTGTGTGGAAAAAACATACATAACAAATAACAAACATAACGACTTTATTCAACTATTCTTCTCCTGCAATTACCATCTTCTGCTCGTTTTGAGAGTACCACAGAGTGTGCACATGCTTTCCTTTGCATGTAAACAAGGCGCATGCATCGTGATACTGTCCATAACAGCGGAAGATGATAATTTGTGGGAAAAAAAAATTGTTGAAATCGTTTTGGTTTTTTTTGAAGACGCTTGTAGCATTGTCACAAAACCTGTCTGGTCTGCCTGCCACCAGAGGTCGTCTTGCCATTTCACATTACACAGACTGTTGCATTTCATCCTGGACTACATTCCCCATGCCCCATCTCACTCACCATGCACACAGCTGCAACCAATCATGAATTGTATAAATACGAGGCCCGAGTATTGCATTGTGTTTAGCAATCGTCAAGTGTTAGTTATAATTACGGAACCATTTCCAAGTTTCCTGTGTCTAGTCTGTTTTTCTTAGTCTTGTTTTCCTAGCCTATTATCTTGTCTAGTCAGCAGCCTGCCCTCGAATCATCATCGTGTCTCGTGGATTTATCTTTCGTCTTGCCATTTCAGACTCTGTGTGTGCCTTGTATACACTCTTGCATGTCTATTGGATTACCCTTTTGCCTAGCCCCATGGATTACGGTCACCGTTGATCAACCTTCGCCTGTCTTGGATTACATTTCCCATGCTCCACCTCACTCACCATGCACACAGCTTTAATAAAGCTTTGCTTCCCATCTCCCTCGCTCTGTTACAGAATACTCATCCATACAAAGATCCAGTAGCTCTTCCGAGGAACACTGTACAGGTATGGACGTGACAAGAATATTATTTAGACTTAAACAAGGGCTACGATCGCTGGAGAACTTTGTTAGAGAACTTTTAGTCGTCGCAAACTATTGAGATCTCTCGTACTATCTTTTGATAGATTTTTTTTTGTGATGCCGTGAATCAACCTCTACGATCTGAGCTTAAACGCGTGGGTCTGAGTTCATCACTCGCTGTGTTTATGGACTATGCTTTGCTGTGTGTGGGCTCATCATTTACTGTGGGTGTCACGGAGGAGGAACGCAAAATCACGGTAATGGCGGCCACAAAGTTTAGTGAAACGCAAGCTCTGGGACATGGAAGTATATTGATCGCTACTGTGGTGTTTAAACCCGCTCATGAAATAGCGGCCACGCCAGAGCGTGCTCACAATGGCGGTGACAGCAGAGCCTGTTTGCAAAATGGCGGCTACAACAACACTCCATCATTTACGGTCATTTCGTCAGTTATAGCTCGTTCTAGCATTCTACCAGAGCTGGACTGAAGACCTCCATGCCGGAGCAGAAGGAGCAGGAGACCACAACGGCGGAGCAGACGGAGCAGAAACCCACCAGGGCAGAGAAGATGAAGCAGGAGCCCACCACGGCGGAGCAGGAGCCCACCAGGGTGGAGCAGAAGCCTACCAAGGTGGAGCAGATGGGGCAGGAGCCCTCCAGGGCTGAGCAGAGACCCACGGCAGAGACTGGGACCTAGGCAAAATGGAGACAGAAGAGACAGACAGAGCATCTGAGGCAGGACCGGCAGAGCAGGGAGCCAGGGCAGAGCTGGCAGGAAAAAGTGAAACTGAGGACCACCAGAGCTGGACTGAAAACCTCCACGCCGGAGCAGATGGAGCAGGAGCCAACCAGGGCGGAGCAGTTGAACCAGGAGACCACCATGGCAGAGCAGGAGCCCACCAGGGCAGAGCAGACGGGGCAGGAGCCCTCCAGGGCTGAGCAGAGACTAAGAGCAGTGACTAGGACCTGGGGAAAACAGAGACAGACAGAGCATCTTGAGCAGGACTGGCAGAGCAGGGAGCCAGGACAGAGCCGGCAGGACAAGCGAAGTTGAGGACCACCAGAGCTGCACTGAAGACCTCCACGGTGGAGCAGGAGCCCACCAGGGCAGAGCAGAGGGGGCAGGAGCCCTCCAGGGCTGAGCAGAGACTCAGAGCAGTGACTGGGACCTGGGGAAAACGGAGACAGAAGAGAGAGACAGAGCATCTTAGGCAGGACCGGCACAGCAGGGTGCCAGGACAGAGCCGGCAGGACAAGTGAAGTTGAGGACCACCAGAGCTGGACTGAAGACCTCCACGGCAGAGCAGGAGCCCACCAGGGCAGAGCAGACGGGGCAGGAGCCCTCCAGGGTGAAGCAGAGACCCACGGCAGAAACTGGGACCTGGGGAAAATGGAGATAGATAGTTCAAATTTAACAGTGGCATAATGACAGACAGATGGCTCAGGCTTAGGTTTTTTGAAAAAAACTGAGTCTCCACGGCTGGTTCAGAACTAGACGAAAGTTCAGAGATGGCCTCTGTGGCCGGAACAAGGCAAACAGGGAGTTCACAGACAGCCTCCGTAGCCGTGACAGGACAGGCAGAGAGTTGAATGACAGCCTTCATAGCCGTGACAGAACAGACAGGGCGGTTACAGCCGGCCTGTAAACCAGAGTGTATCGCTGGGCGCTACCACCATGCAGGGAGCTGAAGCAGACATCCCCATCTTGTGAGGTTCTGCAGCATAAGCCGCCACCTCTGGAGGATCTGCGGCCGGCATCATAGCCTCTGAGAACACCGCAGCAGACGCTGCTTTCTCCGGAGGCTCTGCAGCACAAATCGCCACCTCCAAAGACTCGCGGTGGTGTACGCGGCCCAGACGCACCATAAAGCGATTCCCGTCATAGGAAGCAGGGGAAACAGTTCATCAACAGAAGGGTTAAGGTGAGTTGGTTTGGGGATACTAGCTAAGCATGCAGACACCAGCTGTTAGATGAACCATTTTAATGATGTCAGATTAATATCTTAATTTGTGTTCCGAAGATGAATGAAGGTCTTATGGGTTTGGAACGATATGAGGGTGAGTAATGAATGACAAATTTTTCATTTTTTAGGTGAACTATCCCTTATCCTAAGGTCTCTCTTTCTACAGTATAGACCTGTGAAGATTGTAGGGATGGGAATCTTGAGGCACCTCATAATTCAGTCCGAGTTACAATTCAATTCTACCACAATTCTTGACCTACATTTTAAATGGTTATTTTAACTATTCATATATTTTTAACTATTTATACAGAAAATGTAAGATGAAATTGTAAAATGAACTTCAAGTGAAGGTAAAGGCCTGTAAAATATTGTCATTTAAAATACTGTAAGTGAATACTGTAACACACAGATCTTCAACCCTGCTCCTGGGGACCCACTGTCCTGCAAATTTTCTTTCCAACCTGCACAACTGGCCTGTGACTTTTCAAGTGATCCTAAAGACCTTGATTTCCTGGTTAAGGTGTGTTTGATTAGAGTGAGAGCTGAACTCTAAAGGAAAGTGGGTCCCCAGGAGCAAGGTTTTGGACCTATGATGTAACAAAAAAGTAGTAATAATAAACAAACAAAAACATAATATTTGACAATAAAACTTAACATAACTTGAGATATATACCTCTAATTTGATCAAGTGATTTTCCATGCAGCTCATGTAGCTTTCCCTTTTCCAGTGCAAGCAGCAACTTAGAAATTTTTCCACTTTGTATAGTGGGCTCAGACAGTCGGTAGAACTGTCTATGAACTGATATGTCATGTCCTAAAAAGTCAGCAAGCTGATCCAGTTCATTGTCCTTTAAGTTTAAAATTTGGGAAGTGGTTGCTATTTCTTTGCATAGATGAGTGGACCATAAATAATCAGGTTTCTTTGCACCACATTCAACTGCAAGTCATCTGAGACTTTGATGTTCTCTGTAGTATGTCAGGCAGTGTGGTACAGCGAATAAGTACTCGTTTTCATCTGGCACACCACATTCCTCTTCGCAATCATCAGATTAAGTGCAGTTGACATTTCAGGTGTTAGTAGCACTGCTACCTTTCTCCCCCTTTTCCCTTTAAGTTCAACACGCTCAAAATAGTTGCACAGCTTCTGTTCGTATTCTGAAAGCCCCATTTCTTCATGTCTGTTTGAGTAATCTTGTTCAACAAAATTCTTTACTTTCATCTTTGACACCTCTCCAATGTGTCTTCTGTTGAAGAGAACTATCTTAGTCAATGTTGCATGTGCTAGACTAGAATAGTTCTGTACTGTTGCCTCTTTTTTCAGTGCTGCAGTTGCTAATTCTGCACTTTTGTCAAGATGCTTGTGAAGTTTTTGTATGTCTTCAGTGAGTGGTAGTTTATCTGGTTTATTGTACTTCAAATCACTCATAGTACTCAGAGCACAGTGTGAAATATACTCTGACCATTTTGCCTGAAAGTTTCTGGAATGCCTCTGACGATTTAACGAGGTCCTCGTCTCCAGCCATGAGAGCATGACAACGTATAATGTCACTGATTTTCAACAGAGAGTGTCCTATTTTCAATGCAAGACTTGGAGTTTTGTAACTGTTTTTATCTTTTTCAAATCCTGATGTCTCCTTTACCGCCTCAATGACTTTCATAAAGTTGTTTGGTTTTATAGCATCCTCTAGAGTTTGGATTGAGGTTTTTCTGCGCAAAGTCTGTAAGAAACGTCCAAGCTGGCGGGTTTTCTGATGTATATAGTCATGCTTTGATGCATCATGGCCATGTTTGCTATAAAGAGACTCTGCAAACCTTAACAGGCAAGAGTCGTTGCGAACAACATTTGAAATCTCATCATCATGCATACAGCTTAACATTTTAAGCATGCCGTCGTCAGTGCTACAGCACGCAGACTTCACCAGTGCTACAAGTCCAAGAACTCGCTTTCTGCCATGATGGTCATTGTCCCCTGGTTTGGAGGAGCACCTATTCATGTGTCTCCACAACTCGGGCCCTAAAAACATGGCTTTACAGTGGACACAGTATTCGTAATTTTTGTGGTCACCTTTAGCTTTTCGTTTGACTTTGAGTGAACCAGATCTATTCTTTAGAACTTCATTGTTGTGCATGAAGTTTCCCCTATTCCGAAGTTTCTCAAGCAATTCCTTCCTAGTTTTTGACCTGACAGGGAAACTAAGAGCCTTTGCAATGTCACTGTCCTCCTTTACGTGTGTTCTGAAGTGTCGTGCTATTTTGAAAACTGCCTTTTGGCAAACAAAGCAGTAATTTTGCCCTCCGCTTGAAACAGCAGGTTATGTGTATCTTTGTAATTGTGAAATTTACTAACAATTTCCAAGTTAAAACAAAACAAAACAAACAAACATACAAACAAACAAACAAACAATTAACCATGTTTCCCTTAAGTTTAGTGAGGTTTCTCTTGTTTAAAAGTATCAAAAGGAAAACAATTCCAAAAACAGGAATCAGGTAAATCCTTTTAAAAATAAAGCACAACAACAAGGTGAGTCCCTTGTAACCTCAAACAAGGCCAGATGCTGACTGACTGTGATATAAATGCCAGTCGACCCCAAAAAAAGAAATAAATAAATAAAAAAATTACAATCATTGTTACTGACTCTCAAGATGTTACAAACCTGTATGAATTTCTGAAGGATGAAAGAATGTTTGTAACTAAACAGTTTTAGGGAACCGTTGACTTCCAATTTATGGAAAGTCCGTGATTCCCCAGAACTGTTTGGTTGCAAAAAATCTTCAAAATATCTCTGTTTAGCAGAGCAAAGAATTAAAACAGGTTTGGAACAACTTGAATGTGTGTCAATGACAATATTATTTGTTAAATGAAATATCCCTTTAATGGACAAAGGAAATGAAGGTCATTAACAGTTGTGGAAAACAAGGGAAACACTTGGGATTTTCATTTTTCCTTCTTAAAGGTGGCTCTTGATGCCTTAATGTCCACAAGGAAAACATCAATGGAGGTGCCAGAGCTCAGACAGAGAGCTGCGAAGGTGAAAAAAGGGGATCAAAGAACTAGTCCTGGGAAGTGGAGCTGAAGAAGTGAAGATTCTTCCGCAGGCCTGGCAATTCAAGGTAGAACCAGGTGGGCTGACATACCAAGATAAAATCAGAAGGACAAGGGTATCTGTGAAGAGGGATGACAGACCATAATGGAACCATTGTTTTGAAGGGCCAAGGTGGAATCCTGGGCATGGAGGAAAAAGGTGCAGTCGAAGGATCTAAACTCTAAGGTCACCCCTCCAACAACCATGGTGGATAAGGATTGAGGGCTAAGGAGAGTCAGCCAAGTTGGATGATAATGCTGAACCAGGGAACTGACATAACTGGCTGCAGAGGAGGAGCTAGATAGCTGGATGAAACCTGCAAAGACAACAGAGCAGGTAAGAGTGTGAAGTACCCAAAAGCAGACAGGGCAGCTCATGAGGACTTTACGTGGAGTGAGGATTCAATCTGTGATGGTCTCTATAGCTTAGTCTGGACTTGGAACCACGAGTCCGCTGAACTCTCTAAAGTGTTTGGAAGTGAATAACTTTCTTTTCCTGCTATGCTGTGCTATGACCAATCAAGGTATCAGGATGGAACAGTGGAGTACTACATGGGTCAATAAGACTGGAGTGGACTTTGGTTCTGGGATGACCAGAGCAAACTGTGGTGTCCCTGGAGTAACTTCATCTGCACTGCTGGGGTTCCCCTTCACTGTGGGACCCATACAAAAGAAGTGCCAGAACCAAAAGCTGGCAAAACATCCCTCAAAAACCACGAGCAGGCAACAATAATGAGGGGTTCATAAATGCCAGCTCTAAAGAAGCTAATGAGCATCTCTTCTTCAACAGATGTAAAGACTTACTAATTTGTCAATGGCGTGGTTTATTAAAAAAAAGTTTACTGGATATACAGAAAATGCAAGTAAGTTGCACAGTAGAGAACACAAAGGAATAACAATTCTTCTTTCATGTTAGATAAAATTACAAAGATGACTGACAATACTGATGAATGAAGAGTGAAGGATCAGATGATGGTGCAAACAAAAGACCAGATGATGCAGCAAATGAAGGAGTAACAAGGTATGTATCCCCAGGTAAAAGGGGTGAGGGGGCAAAGAGTCTGAAGCCATCTATGCCAAAACACTTATGAGACCAGAAAATGTGAGTATGTCTGGATGTATATGCAGTCTTACATTTGTTTGTTTTGTGAAAGGGAACAGATACTGGTGAGTTCAGGGAGCAGACTGTGTTGGGACTGTGTGGAAAATGGGGGAGAAAGTGATATAGGTGTAACATAACAGAAGCGCAATTAATTGTGTGAGAGAGCGAGAGAGAAAGAGAGTGACTTTTATTAGATTTTACTACTCCATCGTCCCGTGTGGAAAAAGTAGGCTAGCTTCATTTTCCTGAGTGCTACAGTTCATACTTAATGAAAGGGTTACTCCACCCCCAGATATTATTAGTCACTTACCCCCATGTCGTTCCAAACCTGTAAAAGCTTCGTTAGTCTTTGGATCACAAATTAGGATATTTTTGATGCATTCTGACAGCTCTCTGGCCCTCTCATAGACAGCAGTGTAATTAACACGATCAACATCCAGAAGCGTAGCAAGAAGAGCGCCACGCAGATACATTTTCTATGTTTATTTATGCTTTGATTTGAACAAAAACAACACTGTTTGTGTTCAGTGGATACTCTCCAAAATGGCACTACAGTGATGCAGAGGAAACAAGTCATTGAATAAAGTAATTATTTTTGTTTTCTTTGCGTACAAAAAGTATTCTTGTAGCTTTGTAAAATTATCTCCTTACTACATTTTTGGATGTTGATAGTGTTAATTACATTGCTGTCTATGGGAAGGTCAGAGAGCTTTCAGAATGCATCAAAAAAATCTTAATTTGTGTTCCAAAGACGAACAAAGCTTCTACAGGTTTGGAACGACATGGGGGTAAGTGATTAATGAAAACAGTTTCAGTTTGGGGCGGTGTAACCCTTTAACCATTTGATTTTCTGCTGGAGGAGTGGTTAAGCTCTGATTATACTTAATTTCCTGTGTTCCACTCAGACTTTCATACAGTTGAGTGTATAAGGTTTTTTGATTGTATGCTTCAACTAACTGGACAATTTAAACAATAATACAACAACTAATTTGACACTATTTTAAAACACTGCATCATTTTAATAAATTAATTATATAATTTTTTCCAAGCCCACTTTACCAATTTCAAAGAGAAACATTAAAAACTAATGGAATACAGAAATTGCCTAATTAAATCATGACCACTAGACGGCGAAATGCTCATTGGGTTAGCCCTACAAAATGACCTCCAGCAGGCTATGTGTTACGAATCTGGTCGGTGTTCTGCGGACCGCTCACCCACAGATGTCGCTCTCATCTTATCCTCGCACACAGGCTGTTGCACTACACCCCGGACTACATTCCCCATCATTCAGCGCACTGATCGCCTTGGATCGACGCCTTGGATCGACTCACGCCTGCTTCACGGACTTCCATTGTGCATCGCCCTAATATACCTGTTTGTTACTGTTCTGACCCTGCCTGCCTGACCATGCCTTTGTCTTGTCGTTTCAATAAAAGCTCACAAATGGATCCGCTCGCCTCTCGTCTCTCACTCACCGTTACAGAATACTCCGTCAAAACAGGATCCAGCAGCTTCTCCCACGGACAGTCAACAGGTATGGATACAACCCGGATATTATTCAGACTAAAACAAGGACCACGAACTCTTGAACAACACATCTGTGAATTTATAGCCATTGCCAATCATTCAGATCTCCCGGACTGTACATTAATTGAAATTTTTTGTGATGGTATTAATGAGCCTTTAAAGGCGAAACTGAGACGCGAGGGTCCGCGTTCATCTCTGGCTGCTTTTATGGACTTTGCTTTGGTGACTGTGGGCTCATCGTTTACTGTGGGTGTCGTGGATGAGGAGCGCGACATCGCGGTAATGCCGGCTGCGCAACCCGCTCGTCAAATGGCGGTCGCGCCGGAGCGCGTTCATGCAATGGCGGCGACAGTGGTGCCCGTTCGCAAGATGGCGGCCGCGCCGGTGCACGCTCACAAGATGGCGGCGACGGCGGAGCCCGTTTACAAAATGGCGGCGATAACGGAGCTCCGTCACGTCACAGCTGCTACCCCAGAACCAAACAAAGCTAAAGCAGCGTTTCCAGAGTCAAGTCAAGTTACAGCTGCATTTCCCAAGTCAAGTCAAGTTGCAGCTGCATTTCCTGAGTCAAGTCAATTTTCCGAGTCCAGTCAAGTTGCAGCTGCGTTTCCTGAGTCAAGTCAAGTCTCCAAGTCTAGCCAAGTTAGAGTTGTGTTTCCTGCGCCAAGTCAAGTCAGAGCTGCTTTTCCTAAGACAAGTCAAGTTAAAGCTGTGTTTCCTGTGTCAAGCCAAGTCAGAACTGTTGTTCCTGTGTCAAGTCAAGTTACAGCCATCTTTCCTGAGCCAAGCACTGTCAAGATGGCCGCCACACCAGAGCCACTACACAAGATGGCCGCCACGCCGGAGCCACTGCACAAGATGGCCGCCACGCCGGAGCCTGTCGCCAAGATGGCCGCCACGCCAGAGCCTGCTCACGCCACGTCAGCCAAGCCTCAGCCTGCTGACGCCTCGTCAGCCACGCCAGCGCCCGCTAACGCCACGTCAGCCAAGCCACAGCCTGTTCAAGCCATCTCAGCCACGCCACAGCCTGTTCACGTCATGTCTTCTGCTCCTGAGTCTGCACCCATCATGGCCGCCCTTCCTGAAGTGGTTCCTGAGTCAAATCACATTACAGCGGCTGTTCCTACTGAGCCAAGCAGAGCCACAGCCGTGGTTCCTGAGTCAAGCCAAGTCAGAGCTGTCGTTCCTGAGTCAAGTAAAGTCATTGATCTTCACAAGCCAAGTCAAGTCACCGCTGGTCTTCACGTGTCAGATCAAGTCACTGCTGATCTCCATGAGTCAAGTCAAGTCACCGCTGATCTCCATGAGTCAAGTCAGGTCACTACTGATCCTCACAAGCCAAGTCAAGTCACCGCTGGTCTTCACGTGTCAGATCAAGTCACTGCTGATCTTCACGAGCCAAGTCAAGTCACTGCTGATCTCCAAGAGTCAAGTCAGTTCACTACTGGTCTTCACAAGCCAGGCCAAGCCACAGCCGGTCTTCACGAATCAAGTCAGGTCACAGCCAATCTCCACGAACCAAGTCAAACCACAGCTGATCTTCATGAGCCAAGTGAAGTTATTACTGCTGTACCAGAGTCACGTCACGTCCCGCCTGACGGCCCAGAGTCAAGTCACGTCCCGCCTGACGACGTTCCAGAGCCCCGTCATGTCTCGTCTATTTGTCCAGAGCCTCGCCATGTCTCGTCTGACCGCCCAGAGCCTCACCATGTCTCGTCTGACCACCCAGAGCCTCGCCATGTCTCGTCTGACATCCCAAGGTCACGGCCTATTATGATGGCCAGCGTGCTGGACCCACCACTAGTGTCAGTGAGGGCAGCAAACATCCCAGTGGCATTAACACCGTCAAAATCCATCATCAAAGAGGTCCTGCCACCCGCCACTGCTCTTCCCTTAATGGCGGTTGCCATTTGGTGTATGTGGGCTGCACACTGTGCTCCTGAGGTCATGTCTGTTCACAAGTCCGCTCCTGAGGTCACGTCTGTTCACAAGTCCGCTCCTGAGGTCACGTCTGTTCACAAGCCCGCTCCTGAAGTCACGTCTGTTCACAAGTCCGCCCCGGAGGTCACGTCTGTTCACAAGTCCGCTCCTGAGATCACGTCACTTCACAAGTCCGCCCCGGAGGTCACGTCTGTTCACAAGTCCGCCCCAGAGGTCACGTCTGTTCACAAGTCTGCTCCCGAGGTCACGTCTGTTCACAAGTCCGCCCCGGAGGTCCCGTCTGGTCTCAAGCCTGCTCCAGAGGTCCCGTCTGGTCTCAAGCCTGCCCCAGTGCTCCCGCCTGGTCACAAGTCTGCCCCAGTGCTCCCGCCTGGTCACAAGTCTGCCCCAGTGCTCCCGCCTGGTCACAAGCCTGCTCTAGAGGTCCCGTCTGACTACGAGTCAGCTCCAAAGGCTTCTCCAGTCAGAGAAGCTGCGCCAATGCCTCCTGAGGTGTCAGCGGCCGCTGTAGAACCTCATAGGGAGGCGGCGTTAACTTTTGAACTCTTTGCTTCTCTCTTTATTCTGTCTGCCTCCTCTGTCCCTGCTCTCCCCAGGTCCCAGTCCATGATGCGGGTTCCTGCTCTGCCCTGGAGGGCCCCTGCGCCTCCTGCTCTGCCCTGGAGGGCCCCTGCGCCTCCTGCTCTGCCCTGGAGGGCCCCTGCGCCTCCGGCGCCTCCTGCTCCGCCCTGGAGGGCTCCGGTGCCTCCTGCTCTGCCTCCGGCTCTGCCCTGGAGGGCTCCTGCACCTCCTGCTCCGCCTCCGGCTCCGCCCTGGAAGGCTTCTGCCCTGCCGGTTCTGCCTCAGTCTCCTGGCCCTCCCACCGCTCCCCAGGACTGTTTTTCGGTTGGAGCGTCTGGAAGCCGCTCCTTGGGGGGGGGCTATGTTACGAATCTGGTCGGTGTTCTGCGGACTGCTCACCACCAGATGTCGCTCTCATCTTATCCTCGCACACAGACTGTTGCACTACACCCCGGACTACATTCCCCATCATTCAGCACGCTGATTGGGTCAGCACCTGTGACCAATCAGTGGCGCTATAAAAGCCCCGGTCTCTCCCCTTGCAAGCCACGGAGTATTGTTGTTGTTATTGTCGTTGTGATTATCATTGTTATCTTTCCTAGTTCCCTAGTTCCCCTGTGTTTAGTTCCCTCGCCTGGCCATCTCGTCTCGACTGTCTCGCCGCCTGCCCACTGGACTCTTGCTCGTTTACTGGATTATTCTCTCGTCTCATCTACGTACGCCTTGGATCGACTCACGCCTGCTTCACGGACTTCCATTGTGCATCGCCCTAATATACCTGTTTGTTACTGTTCTGACCCTGTCTGCCTGACCATGCCTTTGTCTTGTCGTTTCAATAAAAGCTCGCAAATGGATCCACTCGCCTCTCGTCTCTCACTCGCCGTTACACTATGTGTCCATGTTTCTGATTGTGTTTTTGATCAAACTGTCAGAAGAAGACTTTATGAGGGTGGTATGAGGAAAAATTAGTAAGTAAGGATAAGAGCAGCAACTTTCTGTGGCCACCACAAACCATTCCTTTTTTGGGGACTGTCTTGTGGTTGTCTTGTTATAGTTTTTACTGTATTCTTTATATATATAGAATATAAAGGTTATAAAAACAGCATTTATTCAAAATAAAAATATTTTGTAGTAAAATAAGTTGATAATAATTGATAGCAAAGACTTGTAATTAATTCAACACATCCTTGCTAAATAAAATATTAATTTATTTAAAAAACAATGACCCAAACATTTGAACAGTAGTGTATATACAGTGAGTTTCCATGGGCTCCAGACTACAGGTAGTCACTGACTGCAAATGATTGTCATCCAAATATTTAAATTGTGCTTATATTTACAATTGTCACTTTGTCCAAGGAACATTGAGCCCCTGAAAATAGACAGACTTTGCTTAAAACAGGGTTCCCACACCTTGGTTAAAGAGGTCATCGGATGCCCATTTTCCACAAGTTAATATGATTCTTTAGGGCCTTAATGAAAAGTCTATAATATACTTTGGTTAAAAATTCTCAATGGTATTGTAAAGCAACACCCTTTTTACCTTGTCAAAATGAGTTCTGCAAAAATCATCTCATTCTAAGGGGCTGTTCCTTTAAGTGCAAATGCACTCTGCTTGCCCCGCCCTTCTCTTTTCTCTGTGGAGTGACAAGCCTGTTTACTTTAGCCGCGTTTAGCTGCTAAACTTGCTAACTACCAAGTTATAAGGTTTGGCCATCGCAAACATTCATAAAAACACCCTTATACTCTGCTGTATATTCTATATTCTGCTGTAGATGAAGCTGGCATCTGACAGGCATCTGAGAACGGCTCGATTTGAAAAAGGGGATATTATTTTTACCGATTAATTAAAAACCACTGCATGGATCTTTATTATTATAGGGTAGATGTGTACATATACTGCCAACACACATTAATGTTCAAACAACATGAAAAAGTGAACTTTGCATCTGATGACCCCTTTAACTTCAAATTCAAGGACTTTTCAAGGCCTTTCCAGGTCCAGTACCCTCAAATTCAAGGACCTAATATGGGGACACATTTCAAGTGAGAGCAAGATTACATCATGTTACCTTGTAACACAGTTTTCATATGCTATATGACAGATCTGATGTTCTATTTGTATTTCTGTTTTGCATAAAACTGAAGAATATTTGGCACATCCTATACTGTATTCTAAAATGGGATGGATTTTGGATGGATGGATTTTACTGAAAAGAGCTTAGGCTCATGTAACGTTAAGTTAATGTAACACGTACATGGACGTAATTAATGTAAATTAGCGGGCCGGGAATAATATGGAATTTTTCCCAGAAAAATAAATTCAAGCACAAAATGTCATATTTTTAACCTCTTAAATCTCTTAAAATAAAGCTAAAAGTCTGCACTTCAATCACATCTTGATTGTTTTATTTCAAATCCATTGTAGTGGTGTATACAGACAAAAGCACAAAAACTTAGCATCTTAGAATAACTTGTGCAGGAATAAGTTATATTTTAAAGTATATTAAAATAGAAAACAATTATTTTAAATTGTAATAATATTTCTGTAATGCCACGCCAGGAGAGGGAGCCCTCACCCATTGACTGACCATTACCGCTTCCTCTGCTGCTTCTATGGTTACTTCCTGTTTGGCAGCCATATAAGGAGGGCCATGCCAAAGAGGACCTTGCGAAGTATTGTTTTGCCTGTGTGGAATCTATCAAGCATTTTCCCTGATTTCATTGCCTTGTTTTGTTATTTCTACAGTTCTGTTTCATTGTCATAGTTTTACCTTGTTTCTTTGCCATAGTTTTGTCCAGTTTTATTGCCATAGTTTTTGCCTAGTTTCATAGCCTTGTTCATTTGTTACTTTGGACTGCTCCGTTGGATTTTGACCTTCTGCCTGTTCATTTGGATTTTGCTTTTGTCTTGCCCTACGTAATACTGTTTGTTTGGAGATCAACCCTGCCTGTCTTGACTATGTTGTGTTCAGTAAAGCTTGCATCTGGATCTATCATGCTTCTCACGAGTCACCGTTACAGAATACTTCGCCTCCCAGAGATCCAGCGGGTTTTTGGAATACAGATCACCATGGACCCTGTATCACGCCTCTTCTGCCTACGTCAAGGTAACCGATGTATTGAAGATTATGTTGCAGAATTTTGTGGACTGTGTCATCTTGTGGGTTTCGATGATGTAGCGCTCAAGGACATTTTTAGAGTGGGACTGAATGACCCCTACCAAACTAAAGTCTGCTCAAGTCATGTCCCCCAAGCCACAGCCTTCTCATGCCAAGCCTGCCAAGCCAAAACCTGCTCGTGTCAAGTCTTCTGCTCCAAGGCCTGCTCACGTCACGTCTTCTGCCGCTCCAGGGCCTGCTCACGCCATGCCTGCCGCTTCAGGGCCTGCTCACGCCATGGCCGCCCGTCCAGAGTCTGCACCTGTCATGGCCGATCTCCCAGAGCCAGACCACAAGATGGCCGCCATCCCAGAGCCAGTCTACAAGATGGCCACCATCGCCAAGCCTGTTCACAAGATGGCCGCCATCCCCAAGTCTGTTCACAAGATGGCCGCCTCATCTGAGTCCCTGGCCAAGATGGCTGCCTGAGCCTCATCATGTCAAAATCATCTCAACTGATTCTCATCCCATTATGTCTACCATACCCAAGGCAAATCAAGTAATGCCTGATCCTCCGGTATCAAGTCAAGTCAGGGCTGCACTTTCAGTGCCAAATCAAGTGACAGCTGTGTTTCCTGAGCCACGTCAAGTTACAGCTGTTAGTTCTGAATCAAGTCAAGTCACAGCTGTCCTCCATGAGTCAAGCCAAGACACAGCTGTTCTCCATGAGTCAAGCCAAGATACAGCTGTTCTCCATGAGTCAAGCCAAGATACAGCTGTTCTCCATGAGTCAAGCCAAGTCACAGCTGTTCTCCATGAGTCAAGCCTTGTTACAGCTGTTGTTCCTGAGTCAAGCAAAGTTACAGCTGTAGTTCCTGAGTCAAGTCACGTTTACAGCTGTTGTCCCTGAGTCAAGCCAAGTCACAGCTGTTCTCCATGAATCAAGCCAAGTTACAGCCATTGTTCCTGAGTCTAGCCACGTTACAGCTGTTGTTCCTGAGTCAAGCAAATTTACAGCTGCTGTTCCTGAGTCAAGTCACGTTACAGCTGTTGTTCCTGAGTCAAGTCAAGTTACAGATGGGTGGTCTATGTTAAGCCAAACCATAGCTGATTTCCATGAGCCAAGCCAACTTACAGCAGATCTTCATGAGCCAAGTCAAGTTGCTGCTGTTGTCCCCGAGCCGAGCCAAGTCACAGTTGATCTTCATGAGCCAAGCCAAGTTACAGCAGATCTTCATGAGCCAAGTCAAGTTACTGCTGTTGTTCCTGAGCCAAGTCAAGCCACAGCTGACCTTCACCAGCCAAGTCAAGTCACAGCTGGTCTTCACGAGCCAGGTCAAGTCACAGCTGTTCCTCACGAGTCGAGTCAAGTCATTGTTGAGTCAAGTCAGGTCACGGCAGACCTCCCTGAGTCAAGTCAAGTCACAGCAGACCTCCCTGAGTCAAGTCAAGTCACGGCAGACCTCCCTAAGTCAAGTCAAGACACAGCTGCCCTCCTAACAGAGCCTCTTCACGACATGGCTGTTAGCATAAATTCTCGCCAAGCCACGGCCGTCATGCCAGAACCTTGTCAGGTCCCGTCTGACCTTCCAAAGCCACGTCACATCTCAGCTGATCTCCTAAAGCCTTGTCATGTCTCTGCTGACCCCCCAGAGCCTCGCCTGACAACGAGTCTGCTCCAGAAGCCTCGCCTGACCACGAGTCTGCTCCTGAGGCCTCGTCTGTCCTCGTCTCCTGTTAGCTGGTCTCCCAGCCTGGCCAGGTTGGTTTTAGCTGGTTTAAGCTGATCTACCAGCCTGGCCAGGCTGTATATTTTCAGATGGTGTAATCCATTCAATCAAACGTGCACATCCACTGTAGAGATGACAAGTGTTATTGACTTTATCACTAAAGCCGAAAATACAGAAAACACTTATTAATTCATTATTTTAATATATTATAATATATTTTAATTGTTAAGGCAGTCTTCTTTGCTGTTTTCTTTTCCTGACACATTCATAATCATTACTCCTGCCAGTGTTCTGTGGCAAGCTTTGTGTGCGCTTGAGCGCTGATGGGCTATGGGAAATTAAAGGTTCATTATTATGAATTATATAGTTTATTAATATGCAATTAGTCGACTAATCTCTTTCAGTGATTTCAGTGTAACACATACTTGTTGGATAAAAATAAAACTAAAAAAACAACAACAAACAAAACTTTTATCCATGAAAGAATCCTGAAAAAAAAAAAAAAAAAAAAAATATATATATATATATATATATATATATATATATATAAAACACAGAAATACATACACACACACATGATGATGACAATTCAGAAATGAATTAAATTTTAAAGTATTTTAAAATGGACAAAAAAACCCCAATATTTTAAATTGCAATATTTCACAACATTACTTTTTTTTTTAATTTTTAAATTAATTTTCTGTATTTTTGATCAATTAAATGCTGCTTTGATTAATAGAAGAGAATTAAAAATCGTACTAATCCTAAACTATTGAACGGCAATGTAGATAATAAAAGAATATAATAAAAGGAAAAAGGAGATCTTGGTATGTGTGTATGTCTTATATTTCAGAAAATTTAAGGTATTCAAATTCTTAGAATGCAACCATTACCTTTGAATGAATTTCAAATCCCCGTATGTCTTCTTCTGGTATGGTAAGGTTACTCCGGAGTGAATATATGTTGCGAAAAGGCCAGGCAGGAAGATGGGCTGGATTAACTCATTCTTTAAACCAAAGTTAGCAAAAAGCATTACAAGCAAACAATAAACGAATTAGCAAGTTATCAAAGGTTCTCGCACATCTCGCTGCTTACGTTAACCGCTTTAACAGCACCGTTCAGAGTTTACACGACAGTTTACATTCTCCGCGAGTTGCGAGCCTTAAGTAACGTCACATGTTTCATTTCGGCACCCGTGTTAACAGATAACTGTTTGTGCAAATTTGATTTACATCATAAAATAATCACAAGAAAGTGTGTGTAGCGTAAAGTTTACGTCTTCGCATGCTATAAATAGACGCACAGAAGCATAGCGTGCTCTAGTCTTGTTCATTCAGTGATGCAGACGTGAAGTGTGCGCTAATATCAGGTATTTGTGCTCAACTGCATTTTTAATAGCGATTTATTTTGATAAATTTATTTGTGTAAACAAATATATTGATGCCAAGTTGATGTTTCACATGTTTAGAATACACTTCTGTGTGCCGTTAGGTCATCTCTACTTAATTAAGTAGACATGAAGAGTCTTCATGTATGGGTTTTATTGTGAGGTAAGAAGAATATGTAAAGAAAGCAGTAGATTATCCAGGGTGGGAAAAAAGGTAATTATATTGTGTTTTAGAACCCCACTTGTATTATTGGTGATTGGCCTGGTGACACAGTCTTCAGAAATGAATGATTTATGAGTGAATTATGTTCAGAGGTAAAATGAATGAAGTGTTTTCTTATGAACACTTATGAAGATTATTGTTTTCATTAAAACTTGTTTTATAGGTCATTTAAAGGAGAGTCACCTGGTTGGTTTTTAATTCCTTTTTGCCTAGATCCAGTTATTAAAGGTATTTGATGATTAAAGAATTTATTAATGCAGATGCTTAATTTAAGGTATTTACAATATGTTTTTGTGTTGCAGGATTAGCACGACTATTGTTATTATCTTTTATTTTGGTGAATTGCCCTGTGTTTGTTTGTATACAGTGTATGAATACCATCTTAATTTTGTTTTGTTTTTTTCTTAGTTGTACTTTCTCCCAATTCCATGGCAGCTGCAGGGTCTCCTCCATGGGTGTGACTGGCACTGGTGAGGTGGCGGGATTCTTCAGTGGTTCTTGGTGATTATTTGTAGTCGTGCCCTGTTAGAGCCCTGTGGTCTGTCATGAGGGTTTGATATCCCTGTTCCTTCGAAGGAGGCCTGTTTTAGTGTTTTGGATATTTATTATCTTATGTGAAAATTTGATTTGTGAATTATAATAAAACTGCTTGTACAAGCGATAAGCTTTTCACCCCACTTTGTGGCCAGTTATTAACCCTCCTTGAACTGGTGGGTTACCCAGAGATTTTCCGCCTATAGCCGCTGTGAGGCCGGGGAATGTGTGAAATCCTCTCGTGACTGCACTCCTTAAACCAGGCACAAGTCTCCCTCGTGCCCCGCGGACAGAGGATTCATTAATCTGTGGTTACCACGAATGTAGACACCTTAATACACTACTGCAGTTACCAAGCATGAAAAATTAAAAGTGAAATTAATCACTTACCGCAGTTGTGAATCGTACTTATTGCTGCTCCCGAATGTTGACCGTTGAAGAAAATCACACCTCTGTAGATTTACAATTTACAGCAATATGCTGTACTTTTGCGTCAAACCACCACGTGATCCACGTGATCAGATTACGCTTTAAGCATTTCTTGTTAAAGATATTGGGTTTTTTTCCTCCTAGTGTGTTTTTTAATTGCAGGTGATTATTTATTATATAAAGGCTGTGTTTGTTTCATTTAAATTTGTGAAAAGTCTATTCAATATCGAAACACTTGTTAAAAATAAAACATCTGACTATATTTGGTCATACAACTATGGTGAATGTGTTTCTTCAGACAATTTAATCTGATTTGAGTTGTATGCTGATTTTTTGAGTGCTAGCTATGCTATACTTTATACAATTTATTTTTGAAACCACTTTAATAATTTTGTTTTAGACTATTCTCAGATATATTATCATAAACAACTAGAATAATTTAAGCTGTATCATCTAGCCTACCTGATTATGATACTAAACTTACCTTGAATTGAACCTTGTCAGTAAGTGAAACAAACTGATTAATTTGTGATTAGGTCAAATGGACACCAGCTTGGTCAGGCTGGGAGACCAACTAAAACCAGCTACTTCCAGCTAAAACCAGCCTGGCCAGGCTGGGAGACCAGCTAAAACCAGCTACTTCCAGCTTTAACCAGCCATGCTGGGAGACCAGCTTGACCAGCTTGGCCAGGCTGGGAAAACAAGGCTGCTGAAAAAAACAAAAACAGCTAAAACCAGCTTAGGCTGGTTGGCTGGTTTTAGCTGTTTTTTTGTTTTTTTCAGCAGGGTTATTTTAATCTATTATCTTAATTATGAACACACTGGTTTGTAGTGCAAACAGTTTTACCATTTACGTACCATTACAGTGTTGTTTTTATTCACGTTCTTTCGCTTTAACAGCTAATAAACAGGAAGTCTTTCGTGTCGAAGAAAAAGGTGGATAGAAAGAATACGCAGTCATTTACAAAAATATAAAAAACCCATCATGGTAACACACTAAAATGGTGATAAATAATGCAGTACACATTAATTTAACATATAAAACCCGAATGTACATAACAGAAAAGAAACCCAATTATTTAAATGTAAAACCGTCAAATGTGCACTGTCGCTTGTAATGCTGCCCAGATAGCACACATACGTCTGCAAGATGTTAGTTTTACATACATTCTAAATCATAAACATCTTGAAGACATCTAATAGACGTCTATTTGACATCTGATAGATGTACTTGTGCTGTCAGGGCTGCTAATGTCAATTTATGGTTTTTCACTTTCATTTCAAGAAGACTTGATCTTTTTCACTTCAAAAACTGTACATCTAAAAGTATATTTCATATAAAATGTCTCATTTGATTTATTACAGTTTTTAATAGTGCAAGAATTAGCTATATAGTATTCATTGAATCCCATTTTCATCATGTTTTCCACCAAAAACACTTTGTTCTTTATTAACTACACTCTGAAGCTTGACTTTAGATGTCAATTTCATTTTTAGAAGTAAAAAAAACTTTAATCTTTGTTGTATACATTTTGGGATGCACTTTCAAGTGGGCTATTCTGTCCTCAACTCTGTGTGGGGTTTGTTTAATGTCCTCACCAGGAGGTCTCTGCTTGTTTTTGACACTTTGAATTATTTTGAGGAAATGTCTGATTGTGTTCGCATATAAAGAATATTATAAAAACCAGTGTTAATGTAAAATGTAATGGAAAACATGAATAATTAAGCAACTCAGTCATTAGCTAGTTAGGTTTTGAAAATGTCATCTATCAAATTGAGAATGAAACTTTGTTTTGGTTGGCAAACAAACCATAAAAAGGAATTTGATTTAATTTCATAAGTTTCACCAGCCAGTGTAGGTCAACTTCTGAACTTTGTTTAAACATAAGAAGTGTGTCCATCAATAATAAAGCACAGTGGAAAAGTTTACTTTATTGAATTTGTATTAATGCAATATCAGATACATTTACACAATTTTACTTGTTAAAAAATGTCTGAAAATAATCCAGCATTGCTTTGTGAATATATATGTAATGTTAATTCCAAAAGCATATTTTTTTTAGTTACAGCAATCTAAACTAACAGTATGCATGCTTGAAATGTTTAGCTTCTTAAAAGGTTGTGCTGTTGAATTGCTTTTTCAGTATGGTATTGATCCAGTGGATGTGTTTTGGGGAGAGAAGAGTGAACACAGTTGGTGTTTTGGGATTACCACACTCTTTTGTCCCTGATACTACTCCAACTATGTTTTTCTTACATTCCAGAGGTCCACCGGAATCCCCCTGAAAAAAGAACACAAGACCTTCTTCCTTTAGACAGGTAAATGGATGATTTCAAAGAGTCTGCAACCAGTCATAAATGAAAGACCACAATATGACATACCCAACAGATGCCTTTATTTTCTTGCTTGCTTCCTGCACACATCATGTCTTTGGTGATCACAGGATCATTTTTGTAGTAGCAGTTGCACAGGTCCCTGTCCACCACTGTCAACTCTAACATTTGCAGTTTATCAGAAGGGTTTATGTCGTTAGAACTAGTAGTTCCCCAACCTGTTACAACACATTTTGTTCCAGGTGGAATGTCTTGTCCCTTTTTAGGGATTTTTTTAGGTTTTGATTTCACTTTTTTGCTTAACTGCAAAAGAAAAGATGCTTAAATGCATACTGTCCAAAAAATCATACACTCATCACGTCTAAACAAAATCTACATTTAATTCATCCTTACCTTAATGAGCATGATGTCGTCTTCTTTAGTCTTTACGTTGAATGTTTTAGGATACTCGTAACTGAGGATGCCAACACGCTGAGTGCCTTTACTCAGAGACAGAGATCCTATGAGAACTGTGACAGATCCAATGGGTTTTCTGAAAAAGAAAACTGTGCTTAGGTGCAGATACTTTATAGTGAACAACTTTAGATAAGAAACTGAGGGCTTAGCATAAAAAACTATGAGGTTCCAAATATGCCAAATAAAAAGTCAGCTGCTTTGTGCTTTGTACTATACATTTGTCTTTGTTTACGGTCATTGTGTCAGGCATTCACCACAGCCACCTCCACCTGCCACATCACAAATAGCACCCCCCACCCGCTCTCCATCACCGGAGTTCTAATTACTCACACCTGGATCCCATCAGCCACGCCCTATAAAAGACTCTCACGTTCAGTCATTCACTGTCTGGTCTACTGTTCACATCCCTCACGCTAGGTACAGACCCCCTCTGTTATCCTTCTGTCGGACTCCCTTGTTTCTACCTGGACTCATCGTGGCTTTCCCCTTCAGACTCTATGCGCCAATACTACAAGGACTGTCAGATAAGCTTATCAATACTCCATCCTGTCGTGCATTCCACTTTTACAAGCTTGTCAATAAAACTCTTGTTTGGTTTTGCAACTTACCTCCGCCTCTGGTTTCATCCCTGTTATAACATGACACATTGCCTGCTTGTTCATGTAAATCAGTATATGTTGACGTGCATGTTGTCTGTTGACTTTGTCTTAATCTGTTGTCCTGCTATCTTTTTCTCTGTGTTTTTACTGTTGTCCTTACTATCGTTTTGTTCTGTTGTCCTGGTCTGTCATCCTTACTGTCATCTTTCCTGTCATCTTATTCTGTTGTCCTAATGTCATGTTGTTCTGTAATCATCTTATGATGACAAAACAAGACAACAACAAAGACGACAGAATAAGATAACAGTTAGAACGACACAAAAAGATGACAGTAAGGATGGCAGAATAAGATGACAATTAGGACGACAGAACAAGATGCCAGTAAACACAACAGTAAGGACGACAGAACAAGATGACAGTAAAGATGACAAAAAAAAAAACAAGGACAACAGTAAAACCGACAGAAAAAGCAGGCAGGATGACAGATTAAGACGACATCAACAGGCAACATACATACGGAGCTTATTATCACTCAAATGCAATGCCGTATTGTGTGAGCTACTGTAGGATTACAAATTTAAGAATCTGTTGAAAATATTTTGATCCTATGTTCTTTGGTAGCATCACAATAAAAACTAAGGTAAAGTACACTGTATTTAACATTTAAGGTAAATATGATGTTATCAGACAAATGATTCTCTCAAGCAAAGTTTGTAGCAAGAGGTCCCTGCCAGTTCCTGTTCTCTTATTGTAAGTCAAATGAGCCAGATTACTGAGATTTTCACCTTTTGTTTGTAATGGCTCTTGGTGCCTCTTCCCCAGTCTTTGAGTAGTCATGATGATTGGATTAGGACTGGTGTAAATGGGGCACCTGAAATACCTGAATACTTCATTGGCATGCTTTGTTTGGGGTTGTCACCCTGGTGCTTTGTCTCCATTTAAGGGGACTGCCCCCCCTAAATGTATATAAACTACAATGTATCACTGCCTTAGTTAGACTTTTGATGACTGCAGTGCATTCTCAGTAAAGAACTCTGCTGAAGATACCCAAGAGTCTCCTGGTCTTCGCTTCTAAGTTTCCAACAGTTTTGGTGCTGTGACCCGGATAGAGCTCATCACCTGAATCCAGATTGAAACTGAGGAAGATTTTATTAACTAAAATATAAAGGAATTGTGTCCAAATTAATTTACTATTAGAGTAATGCAGTTCTACCCTATATTTTGCTGGACAAGCACGTACTGTTATTGTTAGGGGCCCACTGGTGAAGCCGGTATGAGAGATGGTCGAGCACAGTATGCCCTTATTTGGAGAGTTACTAGTAAAACCAAGGTATATGAAACATCTGTCTCCCCCAAGTGTTTACTTTAGGAACCCCCCCAATGATTTAGGTTGATATGCGTACGTGAGAAAACCAGTATAAAAAGCTGTCCTCAACCAAGTAAAGATCAGTTCTCTGTAGACAACTCGGCTTGATTGTTTCGGCAATAAAGTCTATCTTTTGGCATCAAAACCCAAGACTCAAGAGTAGTTCTTTGACGGGGAAGGGGAAACCACAACAAAACTTCAAGCTCAACAAAGATCTGACTTTGTTCCTGACTGAATCTTAATGTACCAAGGGTTGGTGAGTGTCACTCTATCCAAAAGAACCATTAAAAACCAGTACAAATTTTTTATCCTCTGGTTTGGTTAACTAAGTTATCCTGTAAAAAAATATTTTTTAGAGATGAAAGTTATCCTCTGTTTTCAGGCAGGGAAGTTTAGCCTTACGTGCTAAAATTGTTTATCCTCTGTTCAGGCAGGGCAGGGAAGATTAGCATTACGAGCTAATATCAGTTACCCTCTGTTTAGGCAGAGAAAATTAACGTAAAGTGCTAGTACTTTGTGTTGTTCTCTGTGAATTCAGGGAAGGTTGACAACAGTTGATCTGTGTTAACAAGCGTACCCTCTGTTGATCAGAGAAGTTTTAGGGTTGTGATTGTGTGGTAACAAAGAAACTCACAAAATGGTTAGAAAGAATGCTAGGCTGATCCCCACAACTGAAAAAGGTGGTCTTGCAACTCCTTTGTGGTCAGATAGCAAATTCAAATCAATGTTAAGAGTGCAAATGAACCTAACAGTAACTGAAAAAGTTAGACAAGGATTAACTAAGAAATATGAGATCCATCCAGACAAGACTTGGTCTGTAGATGAGTGTAAAAAAGTACTTGGAGCATGTATTCATAAGAACAATGTGAAAGGCATTATCTGCTGCCACAGAATTTGGTTTAGCGCTAGCTACACAACAGTCTCAGCGTAACTCAGAGCTAGAGGAACAGAACAAAGAGCTCCGGGCTAGAATATCCACTTTGACTAAAAAATTGAACCACAACTAAGCTTCAGAAAAAACTGATATGGATGTTAGTCAACCTGATAACAATTATCCTGACTTACAAGTTTTCTTTGAAACAAATATAGCCATCCAATCAGTAACTGATGTGCCTGTAGATTCAGATGTCATTATCAGAAGTCACACAGCTGATGTCACAAATTCTAACTGAATCTGAATTCATCCGTTTTGAGTCTGCTGTTACAACATGCCAGTAAAGGCGATTTGAGAGAGGTTGTTTTGAAAACTCTAAAGAATATCATGGGACCCAAACTAGACTGGTCCAGAATCACTAACTGTGTGCAAAGGAAAGAAGAAACTGTGAGTGAATACACTGAAAGGTTTTGTCAGACAGCTGTAACTTACAGTGGAATAGTTGATGATCCTGAAAGTGTGCTAGATGACAAGGGATCCCTAGTCCGCATCTGGTCAGATGGCCTTGTAGCCGAGTACAGAAAAGCACTGCCATTCTTAGATCTAGCTTGGTCTAACAGAACTCTCAGAAGTAACCTAGACTGCTTAGCTTAATGGGAAAGAGACTCTGATGTTAAAGCCAGAGTAAAGATTGCAGCAGCATCCTTTCAGGTTAACACAAAGAACCAACAAAAACGTAAATGTCCTAAGAGGGAGGGCAGTTGTCATTACTGTGGTAAATCTGGACACTGGATGAAAGAGTGTAGGAAAAACAAAAAGTATATAAGAAAAGTGAACAGCTTTACTCAGCTCTTACTCAGTCTACTTACCACTCTGAAGCAGCCCCTCCCCACTTCGCCGAACTGTTGAAGCAGCTTGCGCAGGTGTTAACTGTTAGGGCTGTGAGTGCTTAATTTCCCCAGGACTGTACAAGATGAAATATTCTTTGTAATAAAACTACAGGAAGGTGACTGTCACTCCCTTCCATTGAGAGAACGCCAGTTAAGTACACTCACAGCCTTCAAAGCTATATTACAACACACTCCAGTCACTCATCCATCCTCGATGAGTTATGATGTTTGCTATGACTGATGTTTCCTTGAAGGATGAAGATGTTGCGCAATAAAGTTTGCAAACCAACTACAGGGACAGACTAGGACACACACAGACCAGTGAGGAGCCCAGGGAAGAACTGAAGAGCAACAGGCCTTGGGGGCCAACCCTGTGGTGGACTTCCTCATAGGTTTCCCCTATCAGTAATTTATCCCCACCTCACTGGTCCATAGGTGTCAAATGACTTAAGACTAGGTCAACAAAACCACTATACGATTACTAGACTTAAAACCACTATGCGATCAATAGAAGTCTAAAAATGTCTATGCATGAATACTGCTGGTCTGCTGTTCCTTTGTTTTCTTGTGTTGCAGGTATGTGTACATACCATGTCATCTTCATAAGCGGCACCCTGGTGTAAAGAATCACCTCAGAAATCCATGAACAAGCTTCATGAGGACAAAGAGTCATCTGAGTAAATCTATGTGGGAAATGGACTACAGAAAACAGACTCTACAGCTATTCAGGTGCCATGGAATTCAAGATTTCCACTCTTATGCTACATGGTTTTCTGTCATCATGTAGCTTGCACATGTTACCATCCATATGTCATATGTGCCAACAGTTATGGTTCTGAAAAGAACTATTACACCTAATTAAATCTAGGACAAGACACAGAATAAGAGATATGTGCCTGTAACTTTTTCAAGTTACATGAATGGAAGACAGGGCTTAATGTTAACAAACGTAGGCTATAGAATGGATTTATGGAGGTTTAAATTTGTATTATGTGAGAGATAGAACTCTCAAAGGGGGGACTGTAGGATTACAAATTTAAGAACCTGTTGAAAATATGCTGATGCCGTGTCTGAAGCCTATATACAAAAACTACACAGTACTGGCCGGCGACAGCCCATGACGTCACTGTCGGCGTGACTCGTTGCTGCCGGCGCGTCATACCAGCGCAACCACATAGTACAAAAGGGCGCCGGTCAAACACATCTTCTGCTTCTTCGTCTGAAGCTCGTGTCCGAAGCATGGCGACGAGACTAGAGGACGCAGTGTCTCGTTCACTTCTCAGGGAACTAGGGTTACATATGTAACCTGAGATGTTGCCTTTCGAGGAACTCGAACTGCGTCCTCTAGAGGTCGATATGGGGAACGGTTATACCCACGCTGCCATGCTGAGGGGAGTGCAAGCCATACACCAAAGGAGAGCACTAAGTACCAGCTCCACCCAAGTAGAGGGAGCTGCCCCAAAAGACGTCCAGGTGGCTGTCAGTGACTTAATCCCTTCGGCCAAAGGCCTGAGCTGCATACCCAAGAACTTACCTGTAAGGACCAGGATGCCAGGATGCCTGACCGTAGGGCAGGGCTCAGACTTGCAATCAGAAAAGAGATTCCTTTAAGGGATATAGCCTATAGTCTAAGACAGTAGCCTAGACCTCGGCTTGTCAACAGGGGATTTACCTACTGCTCTGCGTGACTTTGCTCAAGGAGCTGTTCGGGCAGGTCATCGGCAACCCGTTCAGAAGTATCGATAAGATACATAAGTCGAGTGTGGCCCGAGGTTCCGGGGCCGAACATCTCAAGAAAGGGTACGAAGCTAAACGTGTGATCTCCACCATACAGGATTTTAGAAAGAACACAAGAAGCTAGTGTGTGTTTTTACCACAACGTGGATTTTAGAATGCGCCCAGCTAGCCTGGACACTGAAATACCGTTCACAAGTTACTGGGAAGCAGAGAACACAAATCCCAAATTAGGGAGGTTCTAAGCTCTCAGGGAGCAGAATCGTGCTCAAAGTGACGGTTCTGTAAGAGGGGAGCACTGCAAAGGTCAATACTGAGGAGCCTGAATGGGATGCCCTGGAGCAGAGGAAGTAAACTCTCTTAGGACAAGAGGGAACAGCATGTTCACAGGAGACCCTCATACTTTGAGAGGAGCGAAAGAAGGCTGGTTTAACATCGCACCAGGGGCTTCCACCTGGAATAGCCAGAGCCATGGGGAGCGAAGGCCCTGCTCTCGATATAGAGAGGTACTTATGAGCTCCAATTAGGAGTGACATGCTCACAGAAGACCCTCAGTGAGGGGAGCATTGCCAAGCTCATGCAATGTCAGGAGAGACATCACAGGGGCAGAGAAAGAGGCCTAAAGACCTAGGCTGCTGTCTATGGAGCTTCCAGGAGACCAAGGCCCTAATGGGTCAGTCCAGCCGCCACAGTCAAAGTGGCGAAAGGCGAAACACATCGGGCGGCAGGAAGCGGTCGATTTATCCGATGAGATTGTAACAAAAGCTCAGTCCTAATAACCAAGGTGAGCATTTAGCAGCCGCAAGGTAGATACCCCACCAACAGTGGGGAGGACCTGTTCGTTCTGCCCAAGAATGGTGTGCTTAAATGACCCTACTTAGTGAGGGAAGCACTGCCACACTCATCTCCCGACAGGAGAGATACAAGGGCAGAAATGAGGTCACTGACCTAGGTTGCTGATTTTATGAAGCTCCAGGAGGCCAGAGGCCTTTAATATCTAAATGGGGTAGTACAACTTCCATACACACAATCTGATGGGAGGAAGAACACGTCGGGTGGCAGCAAGCGGCCATGCCCTGCCAAAGAGGGGCATTAGCTATTATCAACCCAAGTCCTAGAGGAAAGAAAAGGTGAGCAGAAAGCATGTAAAACCGAAGGTTACCTGAATGGAGATTAACAAGCCCTGGGGTTGCAGTAATGTAGCAGGGACCCAATGAACAAGGAACTACCTCATAGTACCTAGTGGTTCGGCTGCAGAATAAGGAAAGCCTTCCAAATCCAATCCAGGATGGAGACATCAACAGCAACCAGGGGTCCGTCTTCAGGGGGGGAAGGGGGGTGTCCTACCCTGAAATATAAGATGAACACAGAACCCAGCTGAACATACTGCAACACAAGTCTAAGCAGTTAATAACAAATACCAGTTCTAGTGAGATAAAAGAAAAGGATCATACTCACCACCTTGGCTCCCCAGCACGATTCATCCACAGACATACTAGAAGGGCTAGTCTGAAGACTGAGTCCAGAGCATCAGTTAGGCTGTTCTATACATAATAGAACATAACCCTGCACATCAAGGTCAATGTGCCAGAGAGGAACCTAAGTAAGGGCTCAAGGAGACCACCAACTAAAAAACCCTAGGAAGGGGAGCGATAACTGAGCTAGCACATGGCTATCCTCAGATAGCTGGTTTTAGGAAAGGGGACCATATCCATTTAAACATAAACCCGAAAAGGGGCAAGTTGACACACAGCTAACCTCAGATAGCTGCCCTTAAGTAAGTCTGTCCCACCATAAACATTGCTGAACTATAACCACCCTCAGATGTATGTGTTAAGGAGGTGTCCTTTTTTTGTTTTTTTTTTTGTCCATACATCCGAGTTTTGGCAGCTAATTAACACCGTAACCGCAACATGCAGCATATATTCAGCTCCCCCAGGAGCTAAACACACTTCACCCACGCGTTAGATTCCCCCGGGAATCAGGCGAGATCAGAGCTGCCGCCACCGCCGCGAATGCGCTGTTAATGCTGCTATAGGCGAACGCACTCATGCAAATTCGGATGTTACAACTCGGGTAAGTAGTTGAAGACTGACCTCCGTGTTTTGCGAATGCATCGCGATGAGCACATCCAGTTCCTTGAAAGCAGGACGTGCTGCTCTTAACCACACACACACACAGAGCCCGCGAGCTCATGAAAGTGGGTATGAGAGCATGCCTGTCTCTCGCAAGAAACAGGCATTGAATGCGACGATCGCATTCAACTCCCTGGAGACTGATATTCGCTCACTCCTCACCATACATACACAGCTCGTGTAGCCGTTTAAGGAAAGCTGCGGGTATCAGAGCATGCTTGCCTCTCACAAGAGACAAACAAAGAGCACAATTAACTCCCTCGAGAGCTGAAAGCGCTTGCTCTTTACCACACATCGTAGATGAACCGTTCTGGTGAGAGTAATGCACGCAGACAAAAGGTCAGAATTGAAGACGAAGAAGAGGAAGATGTGTTTGACCGGTGCCCTTTTGTACTATGTGGTCGTGCTGGTATGACACCATGGTGACGTCATGGGCTGTCGCCGACCAGTACTGTGTAGTTTTTGTATATAGGCTTCAGACACGGGTCACGTAGGAGACGTTCCCCATAGCAACCTCTAGAGGACACAGTTGGAGTTCCTCGAAAGGGAACTAAGGTGCAGTACATTGTATTTAACATTTAAGGTAAATATGATGTTATCAGACAAATGATTCTCTCAAGCAAAGTTTGTAGCAAGAGGTCCCTGCCAGTTCCTGTTCTCTTATTGTAAGTCAAATGAGCCAGATTACTGAGATGTTCAACTTTTGTTTGTAATGGCTTTTGGTGCCTCTGCCCCAGTCTTTGAGTAGCTATAATGATTGGATTAGGACTGGTGTAAATGGGGCACTTGGCTATACCTGAATACTTCATTTGCATGCTTTGTTTGGGGTTGTCACCCAGGTGCTTTGTCTCCATTTCAGGGGACTGCCCCCTAAATGTATATAAACTGCAATGTATCACTGTCTTATTTAGACTTTTGCGTGTGCAGTGCCACGCAGCACGTTCTCAATAAAGAACTCTGCTGAAGATACCCAAGAGTCTCCTGGTCTTTACTTCTGAGTTTCCAACAACGTTCAAAGTATCAGTTTTAAAATCGTGCAGGATGTTAAATTTGTTTTGAAGTCAAAACACAATATTCTGCAAGTAATTGTGTAAAAATAAGGCTTTACTAATAAAAAATCTGTGCGTGTAAATCATACTTTGTGTGAAAAGGAATAAAAGTTCAATAAAAAGTTCAATAAAAGTACAGCCTCTACTGTTCAACTGGAATCTACAGTGATTTGTACATGTTTTTTTCAGTTTTGCAGAAATGTGTATATATATATATGCACACATATCGATGTAGATTTTATTTTCATTTGTATGCTCAAAGTGGTCATCTTACTTTTGGCAATGTGCTGCAGTTAAAACCCATTGGTTTTGAATCAGGATTCCTCCACAGACATGGACCTCGTCCTTCTGAACGGACACCATCCAGGGTTGAGGTTTTTTTACATCTTTGCCTCCAATAATGGACACCTCAGAGCATACTGGAACAGAGATTTCAAAGGCAGTTACAGATTCAAGAAAAACAAACTGATGAATATGTAGTTTCTAATTACTTATAGACAAGTAAATAACAATTACCTGCCACTTTGAAAAAGGTGAACGCCGGGAAGTAATACACAATCAAATATCGGCAAACATCCATCTTGCCGCCTGTTCTTTCAGCCAAAAGTCAATGTGTTGTCTCAGACATCCAACAATGTCAAATGTAAGAGTACTGAGGAAATAACTGGTTTTCAATGCACGTTTTGGTTACTTTGTGGTCAGAGCAACATCTAAAGGTGTGTGCGTGTGGGAGTGTGTGCTTGCAATGTGATGCATCTGTTTTTGCATATTTTAACAAGTTCACGTTTACTTTAATTTCTCTGTTTAAACAATACAAAACCAACAGAGAAATGCAATTATTTTGCAATAATTTTCTGTAAATGGTGTTCACATGAATGCAGAACTTTGTGGCATTGTCGATTAAAAATGAAAATAATTTTGACCTATACCCTCAATTTACATTTACAGAAAGCCACTTTTATAGGATAGCAACTGTTGTCCCTGAAGACATCCTTAGTAGCGGATTGTATTTTACAAACTACTGGGACAAGCTGTTTTTTCTGCAGTAATCAACAATATCGATGCTGTAGATCGAATGTGAGAGTCCAACTTAGAGTAAACAGAGGACACTGTAGAATTATTAGATTCTTTCCAAAGTTTTCTTCCCCTATTAAAATGAGTCTAAGAGGGGATCTTTGTGACATGAGTTCAGACATGATGTCTTGAAAGGAGAAGTGTCATTGGGGGACATGTAGCCCTCACCGAAAGACTGATGTGAAGCTAAAGTGACTAACAGTTTTTCACACCTTCAGAAGTAAAGCAGAAGCTTCAAAGCAGAACACACGGGTGCAGTCTCCTGTTGTGCCAACCTTACAAATGTGTGAATCACAGCTGGAGATTAAAATGAAGAAGACGCAGAGGTTTTTATTGAACTTCATGTCAAGAGAGAACAAATAAAAGGTCTATAGAGCGAAAAATGAAACCGCTTTTGTAAAAACGAGTCACTATGCTTGCAAATGAGACCATTTTACTTTCTTTGACATTTACAAATGTAGAGCTTTTGGGAAAATTATGCTGTAAAGAATTTTAGGGCCATGGTAAATTATATTATTGATGTTCACATTCATATTTATCATATGACAATATGATGAAAACAGTAACTCCTGAGGTATAAGAAGTGATAACTCTGTTCAAATTAAATGATGAGCTTAACTGAGATATTGAACCTTTCTTTCGGCACAGGAAACTAAGTACATATTTCCATATATTTAAAATGTTGTTCTTGGGAACAAACACACACTGGCACATTTTTCCAGATGATGCTGGCCAGATGTGCAATCAGATTTGAGAATACCTTTTGAACATCTGCTAATGATCATCACACAGAGCAAAATATGCATCAAAATATTACCATGACAAAAAGTATTCTTGTATCTTTATAAAATAATGTTGAACCACTGATGTCACATGGACTATTTTATCGATGTCCTTACTACCTTTCTGTGCCTTGAACGTGTCAGTTGTCTTGCTGTCAATGCAGGGTCAGAAAGTTCTCGAATTTCATCAAAAATATCTTATATAATATATAAATTTGTTTTTCAAAGATGAACGAAGGTCTTACGGGTTTGGAACGACATGTAATTAATGACAGAATTTTCATTTTTGGGTAATACACAATAAAATATCGGCAAACATCCATCTTGCCGTCTGTTCTCTCAGCCAAAAGTGTTGTCTCAGACATCCAACAAAGAGTACTGAGGAAGTAACTGGTTTTCAATGTACGTTTTGGTTACTTTGTGGTCAGAGCAACATCAAAAGGTGTGTGCGTGTGGGAGTGCGTGCTTGCAATGTGATGCATCTGTTTTAGCATATTTTAACAAGTTCACATTTCTTTTCATTTCTCTGTTTAAACAATACAAAACCAACAGAGAAATGCAATTATTTTGCAATAATAAATAAACGTGCATTGAAATCCATATATTTTAGTAATGCAAAATTAACTCATGTACTTAAAACGCTGAAATAGATATTTAAAAACATAATTGTGATGCGATCTAACTTTTCAACTTTTCAACTTATACCTCAAATTTGCAACAGTGATAATGATTTAATAGTTAATCCAATTGAAATTAATAATACTTTTAAGAGCTACTTTTTAAATTTGTATACTTCTGAAATTCCCTGAATCCAACTCTGAAATGTTGGAATTTTTAGACAATATAGATATACCCACCCTGAATTCTGTGCAGAAAACCTATTTGGAGAAACCTATACAAAAAGAAGAAATTTTAAGTGCAATTACATCTATGCCGAACAAAAAAACTCCTGGCCCTGATGGCTACCCAATAGACTTTTTTGAAAAAATTGCAGATAAATTAACCCCTAGTCTTCTTGATATGTTTGAGGATTCTTTGGAAAGGGGTAGCTTGCCACAAACCTTGAATGTAGCAAACATTATTCTTTTGTTAAAACCTGATAAGAATCCCTTGAAATGTAATTCCTACACACCAATCTCTCTCCTAAATTCTGATATTAAAATCTTGGCAAAAGTCCTTGCTTTACGTTTAGATACAGTTATAGAGAATTTTTTTTTCAAAAGACCAGGCTTTGTCAGTGGTTGTCACTCTTTTAGTAATATCCGGAGATTGCTAGGGGTTATCCACTCATCTAAACTTTCTCAGGACCCTGTTCCTCATGTAATCGTTTCGTTAGACACTGAAAAAGCATTCGACAGGGTGGAGTGGAAATACTTATTTTCTGTGTTGGAAAGATTTGGCTTTGGAACACATTTTCTTTCACTGATTAAGTTATTATACTTAAAGCATCGGTAATGACAAATAGAGTGCATTCAAAGTCTTTTCCCCTATCAAGGGTGTCACGGGTTGGAGCAAAGCGACAGACACAGTGGGCGTGGCGTCAGGCCTCGGAGAGGCTTTTATTAAACAATAAACAAAAGTGTCCAAAAGGGGGGAAATAAAAGTGTCCAAATTAAATAGGGAATCTGGTGTCCTCGACGTGCAGGGGTTCCGTGAAGGAGGGGCAGTGTTCAGAAGGGAAGGGTCCAGGTAAGGGGCGGAGTCCGGCGGCCGCACTCACTCCCCGCCGGGGTCCGCGGCACAAGGGGTAGCGGCTTCCTTCAGCGGCTTCATCCACCTTTCGTTATGGCGCCTCCTGAGGCGGGTAAATCGGCCCGGCATCCTGGCCCGCAGCCGTCTGGGTGTGGCTTCACGTCCGGACCGCGGGTCCGGCAGCTCGTCCATCATCTCGGCGGCGCTCGAGCCCTCTACGCACCCTTCCTGGACCCACGAGGACACCAGCGTGCATGCACGGGGAAGAGACCGGTCTCCTGAGGAGAGGCGCGCTCGGCATTTTAACAGCGGCGGTGATGAGGCTTCATTCACATCAGGTGTGCCTCATCACACGCCGCCAGACCTGGATGTTTCCACGCCCCTCCTCTTCCCACACGCCCACTCCCGTCGGGAGCCTGGTGAAGGGCGGCGATTACCGACGGGGTGAAGCTGATAATTAGGGGGGAGGCAGCCGACTCGTCACAAGGGGTACAAGACAAGGATGCCCTCTTAGCCCCTTAATTTTTACTTTCGCCATCGAGCCCCTATCAATAGCATTAAAATGCTCACAGCATTTTACTGGCATTAATAGTTGGGGCCGATGATATGCTGTTGTACCTTTCAGATCCAGTTATAAGTATTCCACAAGTAGTTAGGATATTGAAACAATTTGGCACTTTCTCAGGTTATAAATAAAATTTTTCAAAAAGTATTTGTTTTCCAATTAACAATAACGCTCTCTATATTTCAAATAGCGATATACCTTTTCAGTTGTCTTTATCAGGTTTTAAATATTTAGGGATAAATATCACACAGGGATTCCCTAACCTTTACAAAAAGAACGTTGCTCCTTTAATTGACAAGTTAAAACTAGACCTCAATAAATGGAATGTGCTGTTTCTATCCCTTGCAGGTAGAATTAATTGTGTAAAAATGAACGTTTTACCAAGGTTCTTATACTTGTTTCAATGTATCCCAGTTTTTCTACCCAAATTCTTTTTTCAGAATTTAGACAGACTTATCTCATCATTTATATGGAGCGGAAAAGCACCAAGGATTCAGAAGGAGTTTCTCCAAAGACAAAAATCTCAAGGTGGTTTAGCACTTCCTAATTTCAGGTATTATTATTGGGCTGCAGATATCTCAAAAGTACTTTATTGGCTTCAGAACCCCAAAGATGTCTGGTTTATTTCAGAGGCAAATTCTTGTAGTTCATCATCCCTTCCAGCTTTAGCTCTATCTAAACTGCCCCTTTGTATTTCATCGTACACTCAATGTCCAGCTGTAGTAAATACCCTTAAGATTTGGTTTCAATTTAGACCAGTGGTTCTCAACCGGTGGGGCGCGCCCCCACTCTTGCGGGGGGCGCGAGTAGGCTACAGGATGGGAGCAAAAAAAACAGAAAAAAAAAAAAAATGCAAATTCGTGATCTTTGTTTGGATTCATCGGATCTATTTTCGCTGCTAAAATAGACCAAAACAGTCATTATTTCATCAAAAATATAAGTGACTTAATATTATTAACTTGTTTGTTGAACTGTCATATGAAATCAGTGTCACATTTTCAATCGTGAGGTGAAATTAAGTGATGGTCAATTGTCAGCTCTCTTGGTCGTCAGGTCGTGTGATGTATGTTGCTGAACTGTATTCAAATGTTATAAATATAAAAACACCACATTTTGAAATTTAACTGCAGTATGTCAATTTAGTTTATTTGTGTGTGCTGCGCTCATAGACTTTAGAAAACGGCGCTCATTTGTTTGATCAGTGATGCGCGGGTTGATCCAAAATGAGCGGGTGCTTGCGGTCACCCGCGGTTACCCGCAGTTACGAGTCATCCAAAAATATTTTTAATGATATTCGGGTCGCGGCGGTCGGGTCGTTTGAAATAAAGATTCCAATTAAACCTTTGTAATTTATAGGAAATATTCAAGCAATAATATATAAATTATCTCATGTATATCCTTGTTTAAAACCAGGGATTAAAAACGAATTCCAAGTAAAAACGGTATTTTTCTTTACATTTCCAGAGAGCGAAACGAACGAAATTAAACATTACTTAATAAATTCAAGGCATAATTTCCTTATTCATTTGATACAACTATTATAGCTATACAACTAATATATAAAAAATAATATTATTTTGTCATATTCGTGATTCCTGAATTTATATATGAAAACTTCGTTTTGAAGTGCATTCGTTAAGTTTGTATAAGAAAATTCTTTAGCCTATTGAGTTGATTTAATATTCTTGATAATTTTTAGAAGAAGTTAAAAGTTAAGAAAAAAGGAATTAGCTTGTAATCTATATATTTAGGGCTATAGGCTAATATTTTTCTTAACTTTTATTACACTGTAGATCGAAATAAAATAATTCTTGATCATATTTAACATCGGAGAATCACTGATATAATTTAGAGTCCTTCGAAAACTAAACTATTTAAATCTGTATAAAGGAAAGACAAAATAAATCACAACAAGAACAATCTGTATTTTTCTTGTAATCAAGAACATTTCTTTTGACAAAATAACCTAATTAATGCCGAATGATTTTTGACAGTGAACGCATCTCCACCGCATAGCCGCATATAATCGCTGCTGTCAGTCGCAGATATTAAACATGCGGTTCAGGAAGCGGGTCGGGTACAATATTTTCTTTTTCTTTTTTTTGCGGTCCGAGTTGCGGGCGGGTTATTTGAAAACTTCGGTCGGGTTCGGGTTGTTTATACATTGACCCGCGCATCACTGATATAAAACGAATAAACTAGTCAGAATATAGGCTACATTTAAAGCTTTCCTTTAGTTTTTGTGAAATACACGCACGCACACAGCCACGCACACACAAACATGTTTAAATACATTTATGTTGTTAATAAATAAATTACAATAAATTGTTGTAACAGCAATATCTCCAAGTTTTGTTTTTCACTGTAAAAATGTAATGATTTTCCAATGCAAATACCGCCACCTTTTCCCCCCACTTCAAGCACTGATTATAACACAAACAAATCATCCTCCTGGCGACTTTTATTTTTATTTTTTTTTTTTTTTTTGTCAAAAGCGACAAATCCAGTGATTTTTACTGGTGTTTTTGGAGACTTTTGTGGTGTTTGGAGACTCGGAAGCACGAATCACCCTATAGTTAGGCCTACTGTGCTCAACGAGCAGCGGGTGCTGCCGTGAGCCCCTCTCCCGTCCAAAAGCACTCACAGGCGGTCAGTCTCTCAGTAGCCTCGCGCAGCAGTCAGAGCAGAGAGGAGACACACACCCCTCCGCGTCCAGGCTGCAAATGAATCGCGCATGCGCATGGCCGCCGCCGTTCCCGTAAATGTAAATGTTCACTCACTCTCACACAAAAATAAATCACTGCATTTAAATTGACTCACGACATAGCTCTCCATTCACTCCAGTCTAGTCTCTTGCCAAGTTCGCTTGTGCCAGCTCTCGCTAGTCTGTTATCGATCTCGATTTACATAGGCATTTACTACAAAACCCCAACAGTCTTTTTAAAGACTAAACCCACAAACATTCTTGTTAAAGTTTAGATCAAATCTCAGCCCTAGCCAGTATTTTTTTTTTAACTGCTAGGCAGTAGCTACACTTCGCTAAAACTACCCACGCGACTAAGACACACACACACACACACACACACACACACACACACACACACGCACACTACAATCGTTAAGTATTAAAATAAAATCTGAATTGTCTGCAAAATAATTATTTTGTTGGTTTAGTTAAAGATCATGCCTAAGTCCCTACTGATTAGCCCCTGATACGTCTCTCAACATAGCCACACACACAGTTACATATTGCCTAAACTTTATTGAAAACACATAACAAAAATGGAGAAATTTCTTGTGAGGACCAACAAGCCAACCGACGCACCACCAGCTGCAAAAAAGCTTCGAAGGTACGATGAAGCATACCTGCAGTTTGGGTTTACAGCCACGGCTGATCTGAGACCTCAGTGTGTCGTGTGTGCCGAGGTGCTGGCAAACGACAGTATGAAGCCCTGCAAATTAAAAAGGCACCTCGAAACAAAGCATGCTGGCATTAAAAATAAACCGACTGAATATTTTAAAAGAAAGCTTGATGGCCTCCATCAGCAACAGGCAACCATTTCAGTGCACAGCACTGTGTCTAAACAGTGTTTGGAGGCATCGTATGTAGTGGCCAAAAGAATCGGTAAACTGGGTAAGCCGCATACAATCACCGAGACTCTCATTTTGCCGGCAGCGCAAGACATGTGCAGAATAATGATAGGCGATAGTGCAGCAGCCAAACTCGGTGCAGTACCGCTGTCCAATGACACAGTCGCTAGGAGAATTGTAGACATGTCCAATGATATCAGAGAGCAACTGATAGAGTTCGTAAAAAAGAGTCCTTACTACGCGCTGCAGCTGGACGAATCCACTGATATTGCTGGGCAGGCACAGCTCCTCACCTATGTCAGGTATCTGCGTGACAAGGCGATTGAGGAGGATGTCCTGTTTTGCCGGCCTCTTCAGTCGCACACTACAGGAGAAGCCATTTTCAATGTCCTTGATATTTTTATCCGTGAAAATGGTTTGGCTTGGGACCGATGCATTGGCCTATGCACGGATGGTGCGCAGGCAATGACGGGGCGTGAGCGTGGCCTAGCTGCTCGCGTTCAGCAAGTAGCTCCACTTGTGAAATGGACACATTGCATGGTTCATCGCGAAGCACTAGCTGCTAAAAAAATGCCGGTTCTTTTTGACTCCGTACTGAACCAATCCGTGAAAATGATCAATCTCATCAAATCACGGCCGCTAAACACTCGCTTGTTGGGGGTCCTCTGCCAGGAGATGGGGTCAGGGCATGAACAGCTGCTTCTGCACACTGAAGTTCGCTGGCTCTCCAGGGGGCGGGTGTTACAGCGGTTGTATGAGCTGCGAGAGGAGGTGAAGTGGTTTTTGACAGAAATCAAATCAGATCTGGCGAAGCATCTGGATGACACTATGTGGCTTGCGTCTCTGTCCTATTTGGTCGATATATTTGACCGCTTGAACGGCCTCAACCTGTCTTTGCAAGGCCGCGAAACTCATATTTTGCTCCTTGCAGACAAAGTGCACGCCTTCACACAAAAACTAGACCTCTGGCATGGCCGCATCAGTCGAGGGAATTGCGACATGTTCCCCAGCCTTGCAGACTTTATCACTGATGCAGGCACGTCACACAATTTCTCCTCTCTATTTCAATCAGCGTCTGAGCACCTGTCAGCAATGAGAAAACAATTTGCGACGTACTTTAAAGAGGATTATAGCTCTTTTGCGTGGGTTCGAGATCCGTTTGTGTGCACAGCAAACGAGCTATCAATTGATATGCAGGAACAGCTTATTGAGCTGAAGAGTGACAGTAGACTGAAGGAACTCTTTAGCTCCTGCCCACTTTTGTCATTCTGGGCAGCACTGATGCAGGAATATCCTGAACTCTGTGACGTCGCCTTTAAGATTCTCCTTCCTTTCGCGTCGACATATTTGTGTGAGGCAGGATTCTCAAAAATGACTGCACTCAAAACGAAATACCGCAATCGTGCACAAATCGAGGATGATTTGAGGCTATGTTTATCAAACATTGAGCCAAGAATTGAGGATCTTTGCAAGGCAAAGCAGGCTCAGGTCTCACATTAACATCACCTACCTGCAAGCTTCTGTAAAAAATGCAGATGATGCCTACTATTAGGCCTAGTAATAATAACAATAATAAAGCATAAATTAATATCAGAATAATGCCAATTCCAAATTATAGCAATAGCCTAGTAATGATAATAGGCCTATACTGATGATGATAATAATAATAATAATAATAATAATAATAATAATAATAATAATAATAACAATAAAGCATGTAACATCATATAATTATATAGCAATAGCCTAGTAATGAGGATAGGCCTACTACTACTCATAATAATATTAATGTCTGCAAGCTCACATTAGAAGTCTGGTGCTACTGCCAATTATAACAATAGCCTTATTAATGATAATAGGCCTATACTGATGATAATAATAATAATAACAACAACAACAATAAAGCATGTAACCTCATAAAATTATATATCAATAGCCTAGTAATGAGGATAGGCCTACTACTACTCATAATAATATTAATGTCTGCAAGCTCACATTAGAAGTCTGGTGCTACTGCCAATTATAACAATAGTCTTAGTAATGATAATAGGCCTACCAACCGCTACTGATGATAATAATAATAACAATAATAATAATAATGTGGGCCTAATAATAATAGCCTAGGGCTATCTATCTATCTATCTATCTATCTATGTATGCAAGGTGTTATGGTTAGTTTTGGGGGGGGGCCCAACTGCAATGAACCAGCTTTGGGGGGGCCCAGCTTGCAAAAGGTTGAGAACCCCTGATTTAGACAATGCTTTGGTTTTAAAGACTTCTCCACAGCCAGCCCTATATGCAAGAATCACCTATTCCTTCCAACTCAACTGGACTCAGTCTTCAGTCAGTGGCAAAAGTTGGGTCTCGCCAAATTTAGTGATCTGTTCATTGAGGACGTTTTTGGCCCATTTTCAACTCTCTCCTCAAAATATAATCTGCCAAAAATACACTTGTTTAGATATTTTCAAGTACGTCATCTAATCCATAAGCATAAATATTCCCTTACATTTGAAGGGAGTAATTTCTAATATATTTAACACTTTAATGTCAATTAAAAATATTAATCTAGACAAAATCCATGCAGAATGGTCAAAGGATTTGGGAGTGAATATATCAGAGGAAATCTGGAACAATGCATTACTTAAGGTGAACGGTACAACCTCTTGTACTCGCTTAGGTTTAATTCAGTTCAAGGTCCTCCACAGACTTCATTACAATAAGGTTAGACTATCCAAGATATACACAAATGTTGCTGACACATGTGAGAGATGTCATTCTGCTAAAGCAGATTTGGCTCATATGTTTTGGGCTTGCCCCAGACTGTTTGATTACTGGACAACTATACTTAAAATTTTGTCTGAGGCATATATTAATGATATTAGGCCTAGTTTTGAAATGGCTGTTTTTGGAGTACCTGAGCAAGGTACAGTAATGTCCAAAAATTGTCAAGACGCTTGCGCTTTTGCATGTCTGCTGGCTAAGAGAAGAATATTGCTTGATTGGAAATCAAATAAACCACCTTTAATTTCACTCTGGCTTAGTAATGTGATGCTGTTTTTGAAATTGGAAAAGATAAAATATTCTCTTAGAGGATCAACTAAACGTTTTTAATATGGTCTCCATTGTTGTCATATTTTGAAAAGGACGTAACTCTCCCCCCAACCTAAAACTAAAATTAACAGTGTAACTAAAAAGGCCTGTACACACTGTAATGGTTAACACATTCAGACATAATGGGCTAACAATGATGTCAAGTATTTCCTCATTGTTTGTAATATCATAACTTTGAGATTTTGTTCTCTATTTTGGAATTATATATTATTCTTATTTATTTGGAGTACTTCCCTTCCCTTCCTTTTTTTTTTTTTTTTGGTGTGTCTGTGTTCTTTGGGGTGGGTTGTGGGAAAGGGGAAAAAATTGTAAAATCAAGAGGAGCCTTGTTAAAAATCTTTGTATGTAATATGCCATTTTGTTTTTCCTTCAATAAAAAAAAAAAAAAATTGGCTTACAATCACTGTACTGGAGCGATGCGTAATTGTATTCAGTACAGGCACGTAGGCGTTAGCTTAGAGGCAAGCCAAAGCCAGCAGACATCAATCACGTCATTCACCACAACCCACTGGCGATGTCGTCCACGCTGAAAGAATAACTGAGCTGATGTCTGAGATGATATCAAGAGACCTATTACCACTCAGTTTTGTCGAAGGAGAAGGCTTCCACAAACTCATGGACTTTGTTGAGCCTGAATACAGAGTACCAGGGAGGAAAATGATTATGTCACGTTTGGAGCTGGCGCACCAGAACACGCTCGCAAATATGAAAAAGACAATAGAAAAGACCGATTATGTTGCAATACCGACAGATTGCTGGACATCATTAAGACAGAGGCTTATATGACCATAACGTGCCACTTCATCAAAGGCAAACTCAAAAGCAGCATACTTGATGCGCACTTGATGAAATAGCAAGCTTTGCCCCAACACACACTAATACAATCCTGCAAAACTCACGGGAATTCAGTCAGCAATATATTTGCACGCCTACATGAACAGAGATGGGCCATTGCTGCTGTATTATCTGACAGATCCTTCACCAAACTTTCAGAGGCCAGGACTTTGGATTTGTCTGAAACTGAACTGGATGACCATCGAAACCATCTTACCCATTCTGGAGTCTCTCAAAAGTGCTACCACTGCTTTATGCAGTAAGGGATATGTGTCAGTCTCCATGGTGTTTCCCGTGAAAATGAGCTTACTGAACAGGTAAATAAATATAGCCACGTGTAGATTACACTATATTTAATATAGTGTTAATAATAATAATAATAATAATAACAGTATGATCATTTATCTTTATCTGCAAACTATTAAATTGTTTTATCAATAAATCCTCCTAGGCATCTCTGCCCAGCAGCAGGCAATTCAAACAAAGTTGCCAAGTTCAAAGAGACAGTTGCAGCATCACTGGAGAGAAGGATAGGTACCGTGGATACAGAAAAGTCTGGACGTGCAGCACTGCTTGCTTCTGCACTGGACCCGCAAGCATCAAGCATCTTCGCTTTCTACAAGCGGACATGCAACAGGCTGTGAGAGACAATATGGCATCACTGTACCAAAGCCTCCCAACAAATGATGAAAACAGAGCTACTGTTTATGAAGACAGCACCAGCATTCCAAAATATAAAATGTGTCTGAGTGCTTTTTTTGGGGATGACTACGGAGAGTCCATGAATGAAGATGAGCTGGAGCTCTACTGCAAGGAGCCGTCAATTCCTCTAAACCAGTGGTTTTTAAACCGGTCCTGGAAGCACCCCTGCCCTGCACATTTTGTATGTCTCCCTGATCAGACACACTCAATTCATGTTGTGCAGTTTCTACTAACGAGCTGATGAGTTGAATCAGGTGTGTTAGATGAGGGAGACATTCAAAATGTGCAGGGCAGGGGTGTTTCCAGGACCAGTTTGGAAACCACTGCTCTAAACAAAGACCCACTTCAGTGGTGGTGCAGGATGTCCTGTAACATGGGGTTTGGGTTTTGTTTCATGTTCATGTTTTCATGTCGTTTATTTCGAAGTTTAGCCATATTAAAAATCCCAGGATGTCCTTCAAAAAAAAGAGTAGGGCTGTAACCCCGGCATACTAGCTAAATTTGCACATTGGCCTCTGACCATCATGGCCTCCTAATCATCCTCATATTCGATTGGCTTCATCACTCACATCTCCTCTCCACCAATAAGCTGGTGTGTGGTGGGTGTTCTGGAGCAATATGGCTGCCGTTGCATCATCCAGGTGGATCCTGCACACTGGTGGTGGTTGAGGAGATTCCCCCCCTTCTATGTAAAGCGCTTTGAGTGCCCAGAAAAGCGCTATATAAATGTAAGGAATTATTATTATTATATTCCGTGTCTAGTCTTGCTTCCCTTGCCCTCATGTCTTCCTGCTATTGGTTCCTCTGTTCAATGTGTTATGTTTTCATTGGTTGGTTTGTGTTTTGTGACCTTCATTGTTTGGTGTATATATAGCCCTCATGTAGCCATTGTCCCTTGTTGTGTATTGATGTAGTAAACTGCTGTTGGCAGTGTTGGGGAAAGTTACTTTTAAAAGTAATGCATTAAAATATTGAGTTACTCCCTAGAAAAGTAACTAATTACGTTACTTAGTTACTTTTTATGGAAAGTAATGCATTACTTTACTTTTGCGTTACTTTTTAAATCTGGGCAGGGCTTGCTTGTTTGTTTTCAATATAAAAAGTTAGGATATTTATAAAATTTAACATTTAATTATTGCAGATTTGTGTCATATTATGAGTTGAATTTTACTGTTTTTATTCATTTTGAGGAATACTGAATCTGTTTTTTTGTATGTGAGATGAATTAATGCATGTTTATATTTATTCTAGAACTAACATCTTACTCCTGATTTCTCTCAGCATGGGGAAAGCTGAGTTTCTAATCAATAAATGGGGGAAAAGTAACTGGTGTTACTTATTTGAAAAAAGTAACTCAGATATTTTCTTGTCAATTAAAAAGTAATGCGTTACTTTACTAGTTACTTGGAAAAAGTAATAATATTATGTAACTTGCGTTACTTGTAATGCATTACCCCCAACACTGGATGTTGATGAGTCTGCTTTTGTTCGTGCCAAGTCTGTTCCAAGTCAAGTTTGTTTGTTCATGCCAAGCTAAGTCTGTCCATGCCAAGTCAAGTCTGTTTATGTCAAGTTTGTCAAGTCAAGTATCTGTTTGGATTTCACTGGATTTCACAACTCGCCTTCAGTGGACTTAATCGTTACAGAATGCATGGCCGCTACCATGAACCCAGCAGTATCTTGCCTCTTCTGCCTTCGTCAAGGTAATCGCTTTATAGAGAATTATGTTCAGGACGTTGCACTGAAAGACATTTTTCGCAATGGTTTAAATGGACACATTTACTCATGGCTTCCTGGGGGAAAGATCCTATGGTCTCTGGAAAAATGTATAGACTATGCCTTGTAATTAAGTGGTTCTGCTTTTACTGTTGGGATTGTGGATGAGGGGCCCCGCAATCCTGCAGTAACCCCCGTGCCACAGCATGCTCTCATCATGTCTGCTACACCAAAGTCTGCTCACATCACGCCTGCTCTTCCAGGGCCCGCTCACGTCATGTCTGCTGCTCCAGGGCCTGGTCACATCATGTCTGCTGCTCCAGGGCCTGGTCACGTCATGTCTGCTGCTCCAGGGCCCACTCACGTCACGTCTGCTTCTCCAGGGCCTGCTCACGTCATGTCCTATAGCACCCAAGCTCCTGCTGGTGCAGAGCATGGGCCAGGATGGAAGGGATTGATTGGTGCGGGCTGCAGGCATCCCAGTGACATCAGTGCTCTCAAGCCCAGACACCTTTAGGTCCTGCCACCCTCTGCTGCCCTTCTTGTTATGGCGGTAGCCATCCTGAGTGTGTGGGCTGCACACTGCGCTCCAGAGGCTTTGTCTGTCCATGAGTCTGCGCCAGAGGCCTCTCCTGATTTATTGATGCTCGATATACACACAGCCAGTGTCAGGCATGTGAGCTTTTAGGTCTGAATTTGTAAAAGATAAAATTAAGAATATAACAATAACAACATCCAGGATCAACACTGTTCATGTACCGCAGGATAAGGTTAAATTAATTAATATTTAACCGGTTTAATATGGAGAGGCACTGAAACTTAGCCTTTCATTTATGTGTCTTTGACCTACACTGTACGTGCTGTGAGAACAGTCATGAACAGGAGAACAAGTACCCAGCTCACATTGTTTTTTTTTTTTTTTTTTTTTTTTTTTGTAGCATAAACACCATGAAACCGATAAGAGCTTTGGATCTTCCGCTGTTTCTCTATGGTGCTGAAACCTAAAGATGTCAGAGTTACAGTCCCCGTGCAACTGATACTCAACTGCCATTGGCTTATTTGCATTTGAGGGGAGGGGCAATTTGGTATAATATTGTAATGATCAACCTAACAGGCTGTATTACAAAGTTTAAAATGGGGTCAGATATAGCTGTGAGAGATGATTAGTGATTAAAAGAATTAGACATAAAAGGAGATTCATTTAAATAGGTTTGGTGTATTTACAATGTTCACCTAAAGGACTTTCAAACAACATGATAAAACCAGGTAAACTCAGTCCGTTAAAAGAATACAGTTTGTTTGTGCATACCCTAAAACAGTCCAAAAATCCCAGTGTGTTTATAAGTCCAATGTGAGTGTCCACCAGTGTATACACAATCCACAGAAAGTGTAATCCAAAGTTTATAGATGGTGTCTGGAAAGGTGAGCTATAAAAATACCAACTCCTCAATCCTGGTTAAAGGAGAAGTCCACTTCCAAAACAAAGATTCACATATAATGTACTCACCCCCTTGTCATCCAAGACACTGTTGTGAATTTTTTCTTAGAGACCAGGAGACGTTTTGGATATCTTGAAGCAGAAGTTTCTCTTTATTCAGATACTCGCTGCGTAGCTCTGCAGTCATCAAAAGTCTGACAAAATCTTAGCAAAGCAGAGTATATAGGTTTGAAAGGGGGAGGAGTACACAGAAGTGGAATCAATCTAAACAAAGCATGAAAATGTGGTACAGGAAAACAGCTCAGTTAAAGATTTTCCCAGCATTGATCTATTTAGCATACAAGTGTCATTCAAATGCATAGGTGCTCAAACAAAAGGCACAGTTGTACCTTGAGCTTAGAATTCACACTTAACTTGGGAAAACCTGCCAGATGTTCAGGAACTGCATAAAGACAAAAGGTTACTGTCTCAGGGCCTGGGCTGCCTGCTCTTAGACTGTCACAATGTACATAACTTTTTCAGTTCATGTTGTTACATTGGAACCTATAACAAATATGCATAGGATCAGCATATTTTAAACAGATTCTTAAATTTGTAATCCAACAACACTCATGTAAAAAAAATTATGTTTTTTGAGGACAACATTTCTGCATTTTTCTCCATATAATGGACTTCTATGGTGCCCCGAGTTTGAACTTCCAAAATGCAGTTTAAATGCGGCTTCAAACGATCCCAAATGCAGTTGTAAACGATCCCAGCCAAGGAAGAAGGGACTTATTTAACGAAACGATCGGTTATTTTCATTTTGAAAAAATTCAAAATTAAATACTTTTTAATCTCAAATGCTCATCTTGCCTTTCTCTCTCTGAACGCTGTGCATTCTGACTCAATAAAGTTAGGATATATCGAAAAACTCCAATTGTATTTTCTCCCTCAACTTCAAAAATCATTTCAAAATCACTCTACTGTCATGTATGCACAGGGATGAGGCCAGAAACAGCAGTAAGTAGAAAGAGTGGAATGTTTATTAACAGGTTTGGATAAAACAGAATGCAGGAAGTAAATGGTATTCAGGTTTCTTATCTGACTGTCCTTGTGATGATGAGTAGATTGAAGTCCGAATGGAAGAGCAGAGAGGCAGTAACACACACTGGAGTTTCCTTGGGAAAGTAACATGAGGTCTTGGGCTAGCGAAGGGGTAGTGAACGGTAGACCAGACAATGACTGACTGCGTGAGAGAGTCTTTTATAGGGCGTGGTAATTTGGTGCAGGTGTGTGCAATCAAACTCCAGTGATGAGGAATGAGTGGGCGGTGCTGTAGGTGAGGTGGCAGATGGAGGTGGATGTGGTGAATGCCTGACATTACCCCCTCCTCCAGGGGCGGCTCCCGACGGCTCCCACTGGTTGGTAGATGGGTGCTGCTCTCCTCCTGGCGTCAGCAAAGTCCTTATGTCGGCAGCGGAGGCTGATATCCGAGTATGCACTGGAAAGGTGTTAGTCGTGTCTTGGTGCAGGGAGTTCTGTGCGTACTCAGCCCACAGGAGGAACCTGCTCCAGCTGTGTTGGTCTTCGTGGCAGTATGCCCGGAGGTAACGTCCCAGCTCCTGGATCTTCCTCTCAGTCTGGTCATTAGCCTGTGGGTGGTAACCGGAGGAAAGGTTAACAGACACACCAAGCAACTTGAAGAAAGCTTTCCAGACATGAGAGATGAATTGAGGACCCTGGTCCGACACAATCTCTTTGAGGAGACCGAAATGCCGGAAGAGCACCAGCTGTCGAACAATAGTCCAACAATATTTTGGAAATGTCGAGCAATGTTGAACTGCGTAGCCAATCACGTCGAAGCGCTCTAACATTTGGGCCAATCGCGTCAAAGCGCTATAACATTTCCAGCCAATCAAAAAGCGCTATTCTTAACATATTCTTAACATTTTCGTCATTTGACCAATCAGAGCAAAAGAGAATGTTGATGGCATGTTTTCGCATATGGCCGCTAGGTGGAGGAGTCAGCGCTCTAGTCAGGTGTCAATCAAGTTGCCGAACTGCGCTGAAGGTGTACGAAAGAATGACATATCCTCAGAGGGCGTGTCAGAGGTCAAAAAAGTTCAGTATTGAGGTTCACGACCTGCGACGAGCATCATTGCCACCGAACTCAGCATCATTTTTACGGAGGACATCGAAACTTTATTTTATAACCAAGTACAGCATTATTACGGACTACAACAGGTAAGAAATCATAATCTAATTGCATGCTTCCATGTTTGTGTGTTTTTTTTAGATTAGTGTTTTAATTTTTTTTAATTTTTTTAATTCTTATTTCATCAAGTAGGAGAAAAATGTCTGGCAAACCAAAAAAATCGCATAAAGCGATGTCGGACGCTGAATGGATTTCACGTCTAAAAAAGTTTGCCAGCACAGGAATTTGGCCATCAAATGAGGGTAACAGGCCAGCTCCTAGACAAAAGAAGTGGTACGAGATTTATCAAAGGGTGAGTGTGTGTGTGTTTTTTTTTTTTACCTTTGCCTGATAACAGCAATAAAAAAAGACATGAGTGTTTGTTGACTTGCCTAATTGAACATTAAAGTAGTCTCTTTGTTTAATGTATTTGCATAACAGAACAACATATTAGGCTTCAACACAAACATGTACCTGATCTCATTCATTAGAACAATGTAATGTGATGGTTGTGTTATTTTGTGGCTTACACTAATGTAAACCGAGTGTCATTATTGTTTATAGATATTTATGTAGGTAATGTTGCAGGTATTTTAAGATTTATGTCATACTGTTAAAGAAAAGCTACATTAAAGATTTTTGAGTACTGTGAGATACAGAGATTTGAGAAGGTGGGGGACAGGATGGTAAATGAATGGGTGGTTTGAAGGTGTGAAATGTTCCTCTCTATTCTTCTAATGAGAGTTACAAACTGTAACATTATATATAAGATAAATACGACTCACATTCTAGAGATTAATAAGTTAATTAATTAATAAATAAATGTAATGAAGTATTTTATGCCCTGTTTTATGTCCTTGTATTGTGCATTAAGTTTGTTACAATTGCTTACAGAAAAATGTCAGATGCAGTCTCATGGCCAAATGACCTTGCTTGGAGGTGTGCTAAAATGCATCTGTGGCGTTCACACTCCAAAGGTAACATTAATGTAGCAAATATTTTTTTGTTATTATTATTTACTAAAATAGTTTCTTTCTGAATTGTTAAATGTATTTTTTTTTGGTTGTCTTAAGCAGCCCACTGCCTCTACTGGACCAGCACAAAGAGTTGTGGAGCAACCTGCTGCTTCTGCTTCTGGAACAGCAAAGAAGGCCATGGAGCAGAGTCAGCCTGACCCCCAATCCCATCTTCAGCCCCAGCCCAGCTTCATCATGTAACCTATGTGCTTTCTCTCTCTCTCTCTTTCATCTTTGGCCTCTACTTTTGGATTGTCCTCTTCCTCTCTAACTAAGCTCTACCTGGGTTGAAGGTAACTGAGCTAGACTCAAGTCCCTCATGGCATCTCTTTCTATAGTTCTCATATGTTAAAGCTACATGTTTTTTCTTTTTCATTCTCTATCTCAGGTAACAGTTCACATATACACTGGCTATTATTAAATTTTACACATATTAATAATTATTCCATAATGCAAATACTTTGTAGTTATTTCAAGATTAACCTAAGTCAATTCTCCTAATAAATCATTCCTCTTAGTTACTACACTACCATTCAGAAAGGAGTGTTTTTGAAGGCTGCATTTAAAAATAGTAATATTGTGAAGAATTATTACAATTTAAAATAGCTGTTTTCTATGTACATGTTTTGTAAAATATAATTTATTTATTAATGTTCAGCATTATTACTACTTATCACTGTACTATTTTAACACATCTTATTTTTTCGCTAAAATGCCTATTTTCTTGCCCCTTTATAGTTTACCAAACCAAGATTTACTGGTTCTCACAACACTGCAGATCTTAGTGTGGCTAGGAGACCATCTCATGTTGAAGACCAACCCAGCGCAGCAGTGTCTAGTGCTTCTACACCAAGCTCCACTGTCGCTGTAAGTAATGGCAGAATCCACATTGTATTCTATGAAGACACATTCCATGTTCTGTTACATCCAAATTATTACACTTTTAAAAATATGTAATATTAGAAAACCATATTTTAATGAAGAAGAGCAATATTAAATAGCATAAATAGATTTCATACACACTACCACACTACTTCAAAAGTCTGGGGTCAGTAAGTGTTTTTTTTTTTTTTGTTAAGAAATTGATACTTTTATTAACTAAGGAGGCATTGTTAAAAAATCTCAGTAAAGATAAATGCTGTTCTTCAAACTTAATTCTGAAAAACACCAGTGATGCAGTTTTATTAAGCATTAGCCATTTTCTTTCTTTTCTACTTCATTTTTGTTTATTGTTAACATTCATTTGAGTACAATCATATAGCATATTTCAAGTTACATACAATGCTCGATGCAACCTTAGAGTATCTTTACAATACATAGATATGTACAATTAATTAAAACTATAAATTATACTCAACCTTCATTTCAAAGTATAACCCTTTTCCTTGTGAAAAGTAACGTTGAAATAAAATAAATAAAAAAAGAAAAAGGGGGAGGTAGTAATATATCTTATATATTTATATATCCTAATTCAATTCCATCCAGAATAATCTCAAATGACCTTCATTATGTATGTAGATATTAAACATCCATGCATACATGTAGTACATATACACACACAAGCATATATTATATATAATACATATATCTATCTATATATTGATCATCTTCTATTTTTTATAACAATAAAATCAGACCTTTCTGATACATATTCAACTCATTTCCTCCACTTTCCTAGAAATGCACCCTTCTTTAAATTAACCAAAAAAGGGATCTTTCCATCTTATAAATCTCTATGGTCACATCTATACAATTATCTAAACTTGGTCTCTCTTATTTTAACCATTTACGTGAAGCATCAGCAATTTTTAACTAATAGTAATAAATGTTTTCAATAAAATTATTTTTGAAGGATCATGTGACTGTTACTCGGGATCTGCGGGTAACTTCATCGCTGGTCATCTCGCACGACGTCTAGGGATCAAAACCACACCTACTGAATTAAGATATCAAGTTCAATCTGTCACTGGGAAACCTTTGTCTGATCAAGACGTACAACGTCGTGCAGGGCCGGTACATCTACGCGTGGGTCAATGCCACGAGGAGGACATCTGGTTCCTGGTTCTGGAGGGCTCGACAATGGATGTGGTATTGGGGCGTCCGTGGCTGGCGAGGCATGATCCCATCCTCTCCTGGGGCTCAGGGGAGATCCTAAAGTGGGGCCCGCATTGCTGGCCTGAATGCTTCCCCAGTTTACCTCTCCGTTCTCCTCGTTCTCTGCAAGTATGTACCACTTCTATTGAAAGTCCTGTTGAAAGACAATCTGTTGTCATCCCACCAGATTATCGTGCCTTTCAAGATGTATTCTGCCCCAGGAGAGCTGCTCGCCTGCCACCTCATCGCCCATGGGACTGTGCAATTGATCTGCTCCCGGATGCTCCAGTGCCCAAAGGAAGGATCTATCCATTATCGATTCCAGAAAACAAGCTATGGAGGAATACATTAAAGAGGCACTTCAACACGGTTACATCCATCCATCGACTTCCCCTGCTGCTTCCAGCTTCTTTTTTGTCGCCAAGAAAGATGGAGGACTCCGTCCATGTATCGATTACAGAGCATTAAATAAGGTAACCGTACCATTTAAATACCCTCTGCCTCTTGTCCCTTCAGCACTAGAGAAGTTAAGAGGAGCAAAGATCTTCACTAAACTGGATCTGCGCAGTGCATATAATCTAGTTCGGATTCGTCACGGAGACGAATGGAAGACGGCATTCATCACCCCCACTGGGCACTATGAATATCTGGTGATGCCGTATGGATTAGTTAACGCACCATCCATATTCCAAGACTTTATGCACGAGATTTTCCGTGATTCCTTGTCATTTATATAGATGACATTTTGATCTATTCCTCCAGTCTCCAGGAACACCGCCAACATGTTCATAAGGTACTCACTAAGCTCCGAGAACACCAGTTGTTTTTAAAGGCGGAGAAGTGTTCATTTCACCAACCATCTACCCAATTCCTAGGGTACAACATTGATCAGTCTGGGATCAGCATGGATCAGGGTAAAATTGAGGCCATCACCAACTGGCTGGTTCCCACTTCTATCAAGGAATTACAGAGGTTTTTGGGATTTTCTAATTTTTATCAAAGGTTCATTGACAAGTATAGTGACGTAGCTAGCCCCCTCACCTCTCTACTCAAGGGGAAACCGAAGACGCTCCTTTGGAACCCAGAATCCTCACAAGCCTTCCACGAACTAAAAACTGCTTTTACCTCTGCACCCATTTTAATCCATCCAGATCCTGAGAAACCCTTTGTGGTCGAGGTGGACGCCTCCACGACTGGAGTCGGAGCTGTTCTTTCCCAGCAGCAGGGGAACCCTCCACAACTAAAACCGTGTGCCTACTTTTCCCAGAAATTGACCCCGGTGGAGAGAAATTATAATATTGGAAACAGAGAACTTCTCGCCATAAAACTGGCTCTGGAAGAATGGAGGCACTGGTTGGAGAGGTCAGTCCACCCTTTTCAGGTACTTACTGATCATAAAAATTTACAGTATTTACGTGAAGCTAAACGTCTCAACCCTCGGCAAGCTCGATGGGCTCTCTTTTTCACGAGGTTCAGATTTACCATCTCTTATCGACCTGGACCCAAGAATGTGAGAGCTGACGCTCTATCTCGACTCCATGCCACCAAGGAGGAACCAGAGTTAGTAGAGCCCATCCTACCTGAACGAATCTTTGTAAGTCCCATTCAGTGGGTGACCCCTCCAGCCGCTGTTGAACCCGCTCCAGCTCCTCCGCCAGGTTGCCCTCCAAACCTCCGGTTCATTCCAGCTGAGGAACGCATTCCCCTCATACATTCATCTCACACGTCACTGGGCACTGGACATCCAGGGACCAACAGAACTCTCTCACTCCTTAAGGAACGGTTTTGGTGGCCCCGGATGGAACAAGATGTGCAAAGGTACGTGAGAGGGTGCCGGGAATGCACCATATCGAAGACCCCTAAACATCTACCATCTGGAAAACTTCTGCCACTCCCCACACCTAACCGCCCCTGGTCACACCTAGGGGTTGATTTTATCACCGACTTACCCGCCTCCGGAGGTAACACTTGTGTTTTAGTTATAGTGGACCGATTTTCTAAATTTTGTCGTCTCATCCCTCTTAAGGGTCTTACCACTGCCTGGGAGACAGCCCAACTACTATTCGACCACGTATTCCGACCTTACGGATTACCTGAAGACATCGTATCTGACAGAGGGCCACAATTTATATCCCGGGTATGGCGGGCATTCTTCCGGCTCCTAGGTGTGACCGTTAGTCTCTCCTCTGGCTCTCCTCGGGCAGACAGAACGGAAGATCCAGGAAGTGGGGCGGTTCCTCCGTACCTTCTGCCACGGCCACCAAAGCACCTGGAACCAGTACCTGGGCTGGGCTGAGTATGCTCAGAACTCTCTTCGACAGGCTACCACCGGACTCACCCCATTTCAATGCATACTCGGCTTCCAGCCCCCACTCTTTCCCTGGTCGGGAGAACCATCTGACGTGCCTGCGGTAGATTACTGGTTCCGGGAGAGTGAGAGGGTCTGGGACGAAGCTCATCAACATCTCCAGAGAGCAGTGCGTAGACAGAAGACCAACGCTGATTCCCGTCGATCTGAGGCTCCAGTGTATCAAGTCGGTCATAGGGTCTGGTTGTCAACTCGGGACATTCGCCTACGCCTGCCCAGTAGGAAGCTGAGTCCCAAGTTTGTTGGTCCCTTCACAATAGTGGAGCAGATCAACCCGGTCACCTACCGTCTTCAACTCCCACCTCACTACAGGATTCATCCTACATTCCATGTTTCACTACTCAAACCCTTTCACGATCCTCTTCTTATCTCCACAGAGCCTGGTGAAGAAGAACCCCCCTCCTCCTATAGTCGTCGAAGAGGGAACTATCTACAAGGTCAAGGAAATCCTGGATTCCCGACGTCGTGGTGGTAAGCTGGAATACCTCTTAGACTGGGAGGGCTATGGCCCAGAAGAGAGGTCCTGGGTCCCTAGAGAGGACGTTCTGGATGACACACTCCTGAAAGAATTCCATGAAACTCACCCTCATCGTCCAGCACCCCGAGGTAGAGGTCGACCACCACGGCGTCGGAGGGGTCCGGCTTCGGGAGGGGGCCCTGGAGGGGGGGGGGTAATGTTACATCCACACCAGGCTCCACCCTCACTTCTTCACAACGATCGCTGTCACCTGAGTACTAATCAGACACACCTGTCATCACCACCTGATCTCACTCTTCACGACCATATATATACACACACACCAGTTCAGTCAGTGTCCAAGCTCGTATGCACGAAAGTGGACTCTTGTGTTCTCATAGCGGCTGCTATACTTACCTGTTACCTTACCTGCTTTCTCCTAGTGTGCTCCTTGACCCGCCGTGTTTCTCCAAGTCCTCGGAATCCCCTCCTCGTCCTCGTCTGGTCAGTGGTGTGTGTGTGGTTGTGGTCATCTCGTCGGCTATCCTCCAGTTCGTCATCCTTCTACAATGGAAAAGACTGTTTATAACTTCCAAAAGTGATTCTTCAGTTATTTCTGACCTTAAGTTCCTTACCTATTATTTGATGTCGAACTCTTCCTGTTAATAAACTTTATTTACGTTTACTTACCAAGTTGTCCAGTCCACTTCCTTACAGTGACACTGAAGACTAGAGTAATGATGCTGAAAATTTGTTCTTGCCACGACAGAAATAAATTACTTATATGTGTACATTTGTTTACATTCAAGTAATTGTAATGTTTTACTTACAAAATTATTATATTTCACTTCATGATTGTACAGAGACAAGATCCTCAAGTTCCAGCCCCTGTCCCTAGAGCCACTGCAGATGTGACCAGTCCTGCGGAGCCATGCAGTATTGCTTGGGTCTAGAAGGGCAGGAGGTCTTCATGTGGCCATGTTCGGCGCAGTAGAGGCAGAGGTTTTGTTGGAAACGGCGATTTCTTGGCTCGGGGAGAGACGTGTGTGTCCGATTTGCATAGCCTCTTGATCGGTAACTGACGGAGGGTTTAATAATCGGAGTGTCAAACTTTTGTTAAAAACCCCCTGCCGATTTAATAGATTCCCGATAGCTCGATTAAAAACCACAAGTTACAAACAAATAAACTACAAAAGAGATAAATTACATCAAACCCAGAAAACACTATTCAAGTTTTTTGCAATTGCAAATTTCATTTTAAGACAGAATAACCCATCAAAAAATATATCCAATATAACCTTAAGCTTAAAAAAGAAAAGAAAAAAAAAAAATGAAATATTAAACAATTAAACTGAAGAATTTCAAAACATAACCAAATTGAGGAAACAGTAATGATTTGTCCCAGTGATCATACTTGATTCCCATCAGAACCAGTCTCTGGCAATTTTGAGCACATCTCAATACCACATCAAACACATTTTAAGAATGAGCAGATTAACTGAAACAATTTCACAAAACAAAAGCATTAAACAAACAAAGAAAAAAGGGGTTGCCTAGGAATGCATGTGTGTGTGTGGACTGCAAATGGGCATTTCATGAATGGGGTGTGTGGTAATGCGTAATGTGATTGCGTTGAACTTGTACCCCAAGCCGCTGGTCTTCGTTTTGAGTATTTTGAAATTCAGGTAACTACCAAGAGCTTCTTTTGCAGCATAGACTGGAACAATCACTATGGCACCATCCAAAAGCTCAGATCTGTGCTGGCAGCCAAACCAGAGAGATGGCGATTCACCGCAGCTCCCACGCTCACACCAACACCGTCAGTTACATGTATGTATAATCCACTCTTGCAAGTCACTGCTACTCTTCTCCGCTTTTACCCTCCATATGTGACTGTGTTGGTGATGGTGGAATGATGAACACAGAGTCGGGTGGGTGGTCACTCAGAGCTTCTTTTTATTGTCCTGGGCAGACACCGGGACAAACAGTACCATAGGTTGGTTAAATTACAGCTCAATTATGACGTATGACAGTAAACAATGAAGCTTCATGAGACTGCTGCCGATTATATTTTCTCTGAGTGAACTGGAACATATAGTGGACATAAATCTGAGTAAAACATACATAAATGAGCAATATCACACGAGTAGACTTGGCTATATATCGGCACGGCTGTGATTCGGCCATAGGCACGAGGTCGCAGTTAATCACAGCATGCCAATATACAGCCATAGCTCAAGTCTACTCGTGTGATATTGCGTTTATTCAACAGTTCAACGGCACGAGTGTGTAAATAAAATAACAACGGAGTGTCTTTAAAAGCCCTCTTTTGTCAGAATTACTTCATTCTGCCACATATTCAAATCAAAGTTTGACAGTTTGTAACAGTTATCAATATCAAACCTTACATAAAGAATTGTTGGGACTACCGTCCCATAGCACCGTCTCATAGCACTGACTCCAATCATGATGAAGTGCTTTGAGAGGTTAGTTATGCGCAATATCAAAACCAGCCTCCCCAACACACTCGATCCGCTCCAGTTTGCATACCGTCCAAACCGCTCCACGGACGATGCCATTTCCTCCACCCTCCACCTGGCTCTTATTCACTTAGAAAACAAAGACTCTTATGTTAGAATGCTGTTCATTGACTTCAGCTCAGCATTCAATACAATAATCCCACAACAGCTTATCAACAAACTAAACCTTCTGGGCCTTAACACCTCCCTCTGTAATTGGATCCTGGACTTCTTAACTGGAAGACCTCAGTCAGTCCGTGTCGGCCACAACACCTCGAGCACTACCACACTGAGCACAGATACCCCACAGGGCTGTGTTCTCAGCCCGCTGCTCTTCACACTGCTGACCCACGACTGCACTGCCAAGTTCAGCTCCAAACACATCATCAAGTTTGCTGATGACACAATGGTGGTAGGTCTCATCAGCAACAACGATGAGGAAGTGGCACAACTGGTTGAATGGTGTGGTGCAAACAACCTGTCCCTCAATGTGAGTAAGACAAAGGAGATTGTGATGGACTTCAGGAGGAACTCTGTTGACCACCCTCCACTGACCATCGACAGCTCGGCTGTGGAGAGAGTCAGCAGCACCAAATTCCTGGGGGTGCACATCACGGAGGATCTCACCTGGACCACCAACACCATGTCACTCTTCAAGAAGGCACAACAGCGCCTACACTCTCTCCCCACCGGCTGAAAAGGGCAAGTCTCCCTCCACCCATCCTCACCACATTCTACAGGGGAACCATTGAGAGTGTGCTGACCAGCTGCATCACTGTCTGATAAGGGAACTGCAGTGCTGCTGACTGCAAGACCCTACAACGGACAGTGAGCACAGCTGCAAAGATCATCGGTGCCCCTCTCCCCTCCCTTCTGGACATTTTCCTTGCACGATGCTCAGGTAAAGCCACCAGTATCGTGAAGGACCCCACTCACCCCTCCCATCATCTCTTCTACAGGAGCATCAGAGCACGCTCTGCAAGACTGCTCAACAGCTTTTTCCCTCAGGCTGTGAGAGCCCTCAATTCCAACCACCTCACCCCCCTCTGAAACCTTATCCACAATGTAAACTGTTGAAAAACTCAAAACACAATTTTTGCAATTCTGAGTGCGCTACACACAGGTGAGTGGGCTGGACAAACCACCTGTAGTAACGCATTCTTTCATCTCTATATGCACCAGACACTTTCCTATAAACACTACATGTACACAGAAAACATTGTGCACGTCTGAGTGTGCTACCTACAGGTGAGTGGGCTAGACAAACCACCTGTAGAAACACTCTTTTCTCTCTATGCACCAGACACTTTCTTATTAACACTTATTAACGTTACAAGGACCTAATAAGGACTTACAAATGTCTACTTGTCAACGCACCACAAATCTTTTTGCACTACTTGTCAACGCACCACAAATCTTTTTTCACTAATTGCTTGTTAACCTTTAAATACCTCTTCTGCACATTATCATGCACAGTTATTATGTAAACTACTTGTATAGTCTGTCTTAGGTTATGTGTATGTATAGTTAATTATTTATAGTATATGTATAGTTACATGTATAGGTTTAAAAAATTGTTTCTACGTCTAGTGTATTTATGTTCATATTTATGTTTATTTATGTAGCACCGTGGTCCTGCGAGACACGACATTTCATTCCACTGTATGTCCACACATGTAGCGGAATGACAATAAAGCTTGACTTGACTTGACTTGAGAAAAAGAAGGGAGATCAATCACCATCAAATAACATATTTCCCTTTTTAGAAGAGCATGCAACTTCAGAGCCACTTCACTGGACACTGAAAATCACAAAAGTCTAAACCATATTTCATGTAGCAGTGCAATCAGTCTGTTTATACTTGGTGGCAAAAGCCTTTTAAATGTCCAACCAGCATTAAAGCCCTAAATTACCACAAATGTCCTCGGTTCATCACACCATTGTAGAGGTTAGGCTATTGAAAGGCCAAAGTCCAAGATCATCCAAAGCTTTAAAGTAGTTCAGAGAAAATTGTTGAAGTTGAAGTGAATAGTAAACCAGCAATGTTAATCAGTTGAGATGCCCTCAAAAATTAAGTGGATACAAAAACCCTCTGGACAAAACAAAACAAACAATACAACATGAGGCTCAGTAAGCAAAATACATTTTCCACTAGAGACCTCTGATAAACCTACAGAAACAATAGAGCAACTCACGTTGAGATGTAGAACACAAAAGTTCCTCAACAAGGGCTTGAGAGAGCATGGAGAGAGCAAACACTCCCACCTCACATGTATCCTTATTCACACTTCCCACTCCTCTTATTCTCCAGAGGTGGGACCAAGTCATTGTTTTGCAAGTCACAAGTAAGTCTTGAGTCTCGAGTCAAGTCCCGAATCAAGATGGGCCAGTCTAAGTCGAGTTGCAATGGTCAGCTCCTGTCTGAAGAACTGAGCAAGCTAGGCATTGCTGAGCGCCACCCTAGAGCGAGCCATAACGAAGGCAGTGTGGATCTTACCGTGCTGCTCGGCCCGAGGATAAGCAACAGATCCGTAAGCAACCTCTGAATACATGTAGGCTGAATCTTGCTGTCTCCACATCAACGTCAGCAGGAAGATAGCACCTAGGAAGCATGAGCTTAGACAGATCAGGCAGTTCCTTCTCCCACACATTCCTCTTCTCCAGCATGTCTGCCTGTCAGCAGTTCTGCCAGAACCCCTTGGTCTGGTCCTTTATCCACTTCAGTATCTGATCAGGTGAGCAGAGTGATTTTGCTGCACTGTGACAGGTAATGCTCCTGACAGAAAAGACATAAACATTTCAGCCTCTTAGCTGATGACTGAGCATGAACAGCATTGGTACGGACAGACTGCCCAGTGCTAGATTCTGTGGGCTGTTCACTGCCATGGTAGACTGCAGTGGGTCGAGTCTGGGGCTTCGGAACAGGCTGACGTTCCTTACGTGAGACTTGTACCCTCTCGGTCTGGTAGCTCTGTACCATCTTAGTTGATAACCGCTGCACTTCTGCCTTGATCTTCAACCAGTCAGCAAGGTCATGCGGGTTATATGGGTTGAGGCTGTCAGTGTGCAATCATTCTCACAACTGTAGGTGCTCTATAAAGCTGTCTCGGTAGTGTTTGGGCAATTTACAGAGTAGTTTGTCGATATGCCCCATACAGGAGAGCTCTCGCTCCTGTGGACCTTCGAGTGACATCAGCATGCCCACTAGCAAGTCAACACTGAGCGCAAAACTCTGAAAAGCCTTCACATCTCCAACTCCGATATCAGGTGAATTCAACAGGGCTGCAATCTCGCTTTGAGCCAGTTGATAAGGCTGGCCGCTGGTCGTGAGGCACAAGGTCTGGTATGAAAGACTTCGGCAAGGTTACTTCATAAGATTGCAGACGTGTAGAAAGCTGGCGTGCTCTCATTTGTGTGCTAACAGCATACGTAGTATCAGGGGAATGAAGCTGGCTCTGTTGTTGACAGGAGACAGGGCACTGTTTAACTCTTTATCTAAAGTATTTAACTGTTCACAGCCGATGACACAACACTGATCCAGTTGGACTGGATATTGTATAGCTTATGGACATGAAGTGTTAAATGTGGTCTTTCTGAAATAAACAGAACAAATAAGCATCAGTTTGCATCTTCTAAATGTACAGTAAAGACTTGTAAATAACTTGCTACTGACACGGTATACATAAATCAACATGACGAGGAAAGGGTTAACAGTAGCAACCGTATGCATTTGAATCACTGTATATCAACCAATGTATGGTTCGACTGCACAAGATGAATATGTAAACACTACAATGAAATAAACATCTTTGACTTATCAGGGATAATGTAAATAAACTTACATTCAATTACGCACATTAACACCTGAAGAAATAGTGGATCAAGTGGCTTGTAAAAAGTGAAAGTAAAGCGGAATAGTGGAAACTAATGTGAACTAGCGGCATATGTTCATAATAAAAGTCTGTACACTATAAACCCACATAGGGAATTTAGAAAAGATATAATAATTAGTAGTGTTTCATTGAGGAATGAATCATTGTTTGTGAAGAAATATGGGCCTAAGTGAATGAATAATTTAAGTCCCCTGTTTCATTTGTTAATGATTCAGTGATTTTAAAGAATCAGCTGAGTAAATTATTTAATAACTTGCTAATGTTAAGTCATTCTGATACAATGAGATTGAGCTGATAGGATTAGAGTTTAAAAATCTTGTTTTCATCCTTGGTATTACAGTCTTCATCTGCCAGTTTACATGTGTGATTTTTTAAAATGTTTTTGCAGTCTCTGAAAGCATGATAAACATATTTCCTAAGAATGAATTGTTTTTCACATGTAAAAAGTTGTGAAGAGTTAGGATAACGCACTTTAAATGCACTCTGTCTCTCTCTCACACACACACACCCACCCACCCACCCAACTACCCCCACACTCAACACTCACACTTAACACACACACACACACACACACACACCAAAACCCCAGTATAAAAACTATAGAAGTCTATGGAAAGTCCCCACAATTCACAAAAACAAACGTGTATGTGTGTGGTGTCTGTGTGTCCGCACCATTTCCTTCAGCTACCATGTTGGGCACAGCACTGTAGCTGGTATTGTTGCCGATGTGGCAAAGGCCATTTGGGATTCCCTGGTGGAGGACTATATGCCTGTTCCCACCACAGAAGACTGGCGGGACATTGCTTCAGAGTTCTACCATCGCTGAAATTTCCCAAAGTGTCTTGGGTCTATTGATGGGAAGCATGTAGTGATCCAGGCTCCCAACAACTCTGGATCACTATTCTACAACTACAAGGGGACATTCTCTATTGTCCTCTTGGCAGTTGTAGATGCCAAATACTGCTTCCGTATCATAGATGTTGGCAGTTATGGAAAGACCAGTGATGGTGGGACTCTGGCTAATAGTCCGTTTGGAAATGGTCTTCGCAATGGAACTCTCTGCCTTCCGGAGGACACACTGCTGCCAGGAGCGGATCACCTGGGGCCCCAGCCTCACGTCTTCATCGCAGATGAAGCCTTCCCTCTCCGTAGAGACCTGATGAGACCCTTCCCAGGTACCACCCTTCCTAGTAGACACAGGGTGTTCAACTACAGGCTTTCACGGGCAAGGCTGACAGTTGAGAACACGTTTGGTATACTCGCAGCACAATGGCGAATATATCGGCTTGTAATTGGTGTCAGCCCTGCCAATGCGGAAGCCTGTGTGAAGGCCACCTGTGTGCTACACAACTTCCTGTGGAGGACAACAGGAACTGTGCGGTACCCACTAACCCCGGCTGCTGATGGAGAAGCATCTGCACTGCAGAACGTCAGCAGAGTGGGGAGCAACAATGCAGCACGGGAGGCAATGCATGTGAGGGAATCACTTGCTGATTACTTCTGCGCTGAGGGTGCAGTGCCCTGGCAGCCACAGGTGTGACAAGCATGAAAGGTTCTTCTCAGAACCAAACCGAAAGCTCTAATGTTTCCATGTGTTTCCATCATTTCTTGAAAAAATTATACCCTGTCTATACTATTAGATACACCTCACTTTCCCCAAATACATAACTGTCTATTACTGTCTGGTTTAGTTCAGGTACAAAATCAGACATCAGGAGAGTACAACAGACAGTCAGGATGGCTGAGAAGACTATTGGTTCAGTAACTGCGGTATGGTAATCACACAACAAAAGGCTATGAACTGTAATATATACATAATAGAAGGCTTTTGCAACATTACACATTACTGTTCAAAAGTCTGATGTAAGTAAGATATTTAAAAATAAATTAATACAAGGATGCATTAAATTAACAGTAAAGACTATTTTTTAATGTTACAAATGCTTTCTATTTCAGACAACTCTTGTTCTTTTGAACGCTGTATTCATGAAAGAATCCTAAAAATGTATACAACTGTTAGCAACAAATTAAAACTTTTGAATGATTTCTGAAGGATCATGTGGCACTAAAGACCCCTTAACTATAATCTGAAAAAGAAACATTAAAAAGGCTGAAACAAATTTATTTGAAAAAATGCCTTACAGTTAACATGCTAATTCATATATAATTTTTTCTCAGAACTGCATGAGGCTGCATGAGGGTAAACAGTAATAGTAAATATAGAAACTTGGACCTTGTCAGCTGTACCTCGCTGTAATAAACAAAAAACACAAACAATATGAACACTAAACACATATTTTAACTCTAGCTGCAGGGTACAGGACCACAGAGGTGTCCCTCATGGCTGTGTCATCTGTACCATACTCTGCTCCTGGTCCTGGCTGCACTGTGCCTCAAAGATGATTCGGTGTATTTCAAATTTAATCTTTTCCCTCCTTCTCAAATTAAGATTTTTTATTTGTGGCAACAGGCTCCGGAGGAAAAGTTAATCTGGATCATCAGATGTTGATGGGAGATGAGATGGGGGATGAGGCGGGGGATGATATGTGGGGTGAGATGGGGGTGCCTCTGCCCTATTTAGAGCAGAAAGAAAACGTTTCTCAAAAAAAGTCTCCCAAGGCATCTCAAAAAGACACGAGATGCCTTGGGAGACTTTTTTTGAGAAACGTCTTCTTTCTGCTCTAAATAGGGCAGAGGCACCCCTTTTCATCCTCAGACTTTTCATCCTCTTGTCTTAATTGCTTTTCCTATCTGCCTGGATCAAGCTGGCTGCTGGTTTCACTCGACTGGCTGTTTGCGGGATCTGGCTGACTGGTGACTGTGGCTGGCTGGCTGCTTCTTCCTGATTTGCTGGCTGTCTGACTGGTGCTGCCTGGCTTTGGAGTTCAATTGCCACAGTGGGCTCCCCAACCCCTTGGGACATGTTTCCACTCGTGCTTCGGTACGATATAAAGGGGTTAAGGAAGCCCATGATGGCACTGTACCTCCAAGGTTTTATCGGATCCACAGCTGAGCCACTTTTTCTTTCTTTTATTTTGTTTAACTCTCTTCTATATGTATCACAAAGGTTTTTCAACTAAAAAAAAGGGAAAAATAGTATTCACACACACACACACACACACACACACACACACAAGATAAATATTTCTGTTATTACCATTTATGACAATTTATGATCAAATGTAATGAGAATACATAGTATGTATTGTTTATATGCATTTATATATATAAATATGCAATGTATATATATATGTATGTATGTGTGTGTGTGTGTGTGTGTGTGTATGCACTCTAAAATGTATATTGTACATACAGTAGCCTATATTGCACTGAATACATGAATACATATAGCCTATTATATTAATATAAAGTTTGTTTACGTACACAGTGCATTACTACAGTATTAATATAATTGCATTAATTTATGTAGTATACATAACAATTAAATACATTTTATACATTGTGTATGTGAGTGTGGAGTGTAAACCATAGTGTTTCTATACAATTACATTTACATTACATTACATTTACATTTAATCATTTAGCAGATGTTTTTATCCAAAGCAACATTAGAAACAAAGACAAGCAGGTTACAATTCATTTTAATGCAGTTAATATTATTTTTAATATGGGACGTTTATTTGCTATCTAATCATTATGATGGTTTTGATTTTTTAAGAGGTAATATCTAATTTTACATCCTATTAGTTGATTAAAAACCTACTTGGAATCGCCACAATTTTGCACACCCCTTTCCATGCCTCATTTTTTAAATTTATGTCCCTGTATGTGGGCAGGGACATGTCATATAAAACAGGACAATTGCTAACGGCAAGAATTAACTTCTCCTCCATCACTGCTGGAGCTGAAAGGAGAATGATCACATGAGCACTATCGTCTTCTTTCCTACTGGCTGTCGCTCCCGAAAGTCGCTCTTCATTTGCATAAATTTGAAAGATTCTGAACTTTGTCGTGTCCCTGGATATGCCCCCATCCGGTCGCCAACGGTCGCTGACGGCCGCTGTCGCTCTTGTCTTATTCTGCCACCTAATGATAATGGTAATGGGTTCCAACGTTCAAAGTCTTTTTTAATGGAATCCATCAGTGGGGAAAAATTTGCTTTGTACAAATATTTGTATTTATTGGTGATCCATATATCTAGGTATTTTAATTTATAGTTTTTAGATACTAATGAAGGTAATACTGTTTCCAGTCGGTGTGCTAATATTTTGGCAAATATTTTGCTGTCAACATTTAACAATGAAATCGGCCGATATGAGCTGCATTCTGATACGTTTTTATCCTTCTTATATATAAGAGATAAAACTGCTTGTCTCAGAAGTGGACTATGAGATAGTCGTGGACTATGAATACTCGTCATGGACAGAAAGTAAATAATAATTTGGCCCTGAAGATAAGCTTTTAAAGATTCCCAAATTAAACAAGAAGATACTCCAGGAGTCTGATTACGTACTAAATATTCACTTATTTCTAATGATATGAATTTAACAAATTCGGCGTCTGAGAGAAGCAGTGTATTAAATCGCCATGGTCGATAGTCGTTATACATAGTTGGTATATTTAGGGTGATTAATAACGGTGCATGATCTGATATTACTATTGTATGATATTGACATTTACTGACTAATGGAAGTAATTCACTGTTTAAGAAAAGATAATCTATATGTGAATAAGTCCTATGAACTGGTGAATAAAAGAGTAGCCTCTTCGGCCGGGGTTTTGGAATCTCCAAACATCAATCATCCCATAGGTTTTAAGAAGCTGGTTAATCACTTCTGTTGTACGAGTTGGCACCATAGTTTCGGGTGAACTACAGTCTAATGAGGGTGACAGCACACAATTAATATCTCCTCCTAATATTAAGTGGTGTGTGTCTATATTAGGTATTCGGGAAAAAAGACCAGTAAAGAATGCACTGTCATCCCATTTAGGTGCATATAAATATGCCAAAACTACTGGAGTGTTATTTAGTTTACCCACTACTATTATATAATGACCTGCTGGGTCAGCCTGAATTTTTGACATATCAAATGAGACTGTTTTGCTATTGAGAATTGCTGAATTGAGTGAAAATTAGAATGAAATAATTGCCCCACCCATCTTCCTCTGAGTCTAAAGTGATCAAAGGTGTTCAAGTGGGTTTCTTGTAGGAAGGCAATATCTGTATTTAGCTGCTTTAGGTGTGAAAATACTTTTCTATGTTACACAGGATGATTTAGAGACTTGACATTCCAACGTACAAGATTTACTTGGCATATACCTGATAAGTTGACTCTAGCATTCTGTGATTTAGTCATGTAACCTTGAGTATTTGAGTTTAGATACCAAGGTTTTATTTGAAACAGGCAGAAGAGACCCCTTCATCAATGCAAAAAAAAAACTGAAACAAAAAATAGGACTATTAAAACAAGTGCAACAATTACCAATACCCGATCACTAACATGAACAAATATGAACATGGTGAAAAATGAACCCCTCGCAGCAATATCCACACATGAAGTGCTTTTTTGGGGAACTTCAACTTCGTAGGTAGCTCTGCACAAACATAACTGACAGAAATTTTGATTGCCCAGATATGGATAAAGAAAATAAATAAATAAATAAATAAATAATAATAATAATAAAATAAATAAATAAATAAATAAAGGGGACCTGGCGCATACTGACTACAAGCAACTATCAAAACTTGTGACTGATACACTATTTAGAAGTGTAACATTTACATAATATTATAAACAGAAATAACAAAGCAATTTTCCTGTAACGGAGTGAGGGAGACGAGAGGCGAGGGGATCCATATGCAAGCTTTTATTAATAGGACGAGACAGATACATGGTCAGACGGGCAGGGTCAGTACAATAACAAGCAGGTATGTTGGAGTGAGGCTCAAGAGTAGACCGTGAGGCAGGCGTGGGTCGATCAGCGGCGAACATAATCCATGACGTGAGACAGAAAAGTAATCCATATAACGAGCTACAGTCCAGAAAGGCAGGCGGCGAGACAGTCGAGACGAGATGGCCAGGCGAGAAAGCTAAACACGGGGAACTCGGGAACAAGGGAACTGGGAACTGGGAACTAGGAACTAGGAACACAACGAAAACAATGCTAATCACAACAACAACACTCCGTAGCTTGCATGGGGAAAGACTGGGGCTTTTATAGCGCCGCTGATTGGTCACAGGTGCTGACCCAATCAGCGCGCTGAATGACGGGGAATGTAGTCCGGGGTTAAGTGCAACAGTCTGAGTGTTATGACAGGGTGAGAGTGACCTCTGGTGGTGAGCGGACCGCAGGTCACCGACCAGATTCATGACAATTCCAATAAGATGCTTCTTATTATAACGTTCTAACTATGATTATCAATAAGTCCTTAAAGTTATGTATTCAGCCATAGTCTCTGCATAGGTATAATGTTTATGTATTCACTCAGAAATGATGGTATGAAGTGAGAACAGAGAGAAGATACGAACATGATATTTTGCTCATTGTTCAATCCTTGTGATTGAACCTCCTCAAAGAATATTATTTTTCAAATAAGTCATGGCTTCCACTGCATCCTCAAACTGCTTTTCTGTTCCGTTGTGAGTGATTCAAAGTTCAGCCGGATGAAGATTGTGCCATAACAAACACCCTCTCTTCCTCGTAGTAGTTTTCTGACTTCCTTAAATGCCGATCTTGCGTGGGCAACGCTCGGTGGAGAATCGGGGAAGATGAGTATTGTTGAACCCTTGTAGTGGAGTGGTCCGGTTTCACGAACACCGCAGAGAATTTCAACACAGTCTTGATAGTAATGCTTTTTTGCTATGATTGCTCTTGGTTTTCCGTCTGCCCGTTTTGCCTGGAGGGTGCGATGGGATCTGTCGATCAGCACCTCTTTATTCATCTTTAAGGTATCCTTAAGCAGCTTTGACACTGAGGTTGGGGTACATGAGCCAGATTCTTCAGCTACATTCAGTATGCGAATATTTGACCTTCGCATTCGCCCTTCCATGTCCAAGCACTTCTCTTGCAGGCTTTCCACCTTTTTCTCCAATTTGTGCACAGTATTTTGTAATACTGTAGCATTGTCTGAGCAGCTTGATAGCCCTCGCTCCATGTCTGATACTGTTGTTTTAATTGTCTCTAAGTCTGAGCGAAGAGCCGAAGCGTTGCTTGCAATCTCTGATTTAACTGCTTGTAGCTCTGATTTAAGGGTGTCAAATTCGTTAGACAGCGCATTCTTTAGCTCTGTTTGAAAGAGCGCGGTTATTTCCATTTTGATGGATGTGATTAGCTCGGCTTTCAAATCCATAAAGTCAGTATGTTCGGCCGACTCGGATGTCGTGCTGGGTGTGTTAGCATCCATTTTGCTAGCAGCGGTTTTTCCTGTGTACTTATATTTGCGTAGACTGCTCGCCATTTGGAATTATAAAGGAACAAATCGTCTCATATGCAGTTATAAAGTCTTGAGTAGTTACAGTGTATTATATTTTCGGTCAAGGCGCCTTAAGAAGTGGCATAAGAAAAATTTTGTGCAGAGCTCACCAAACTTGCGACTGAAGGATTACAAATTTAAGAAACTGTTTCAAATATGCTGATCCTATGTTCTGACATAGCATCATGTGAAAACCTAAGGTGCAGTACATTGTATTTAGCATTTAAGGTAAATATGATGTTATCAGACAAATGATTCTCTCAAGCAAAATTTGTAGCAAGAGGTTCCTGCCAGTTCCTGTTCTCTTATTGTAAGTCAAATGAGCCAGATTATTGAGATGTTCACCTTTTGTTTGTAATGGCTCTTGGTACCTCTGCCCAGTCTTTGAGTAGTTATGATGATTGGATTAGGACTGGTGTAAATGGTGCAGGCTGCTATACCTGAAAACTTCATTTGCATGCTTTGTTTGGGGTTGTCACCCTGGTGCTTTGTCTCCAGATCTAAGCACTGCCCCCCTAAGTATATAAACTACAATGTATCATTGCCTTAGTAAGACTTTTGATGACTGCAGAGCTACGCAGCGAGTATCTGAATAAAGAGAAACTTCTGCTTCAAGATATCTAAAACGTCTCCTGGTCTCTAAGTAAAAAATTCACAACACGACCTACTCCATTGCCTGCTTTCTCTCATTAGTTACCTTTTACTGAATTACAGTAATTTATTAAGTTGGCTTGAGAAAGCCAACTTACTACAAACTCCAAACTCAGCCCAGATCTTCAGATTGATCTGACCGGGTGTGCTATATCTTTTCTAACTGATCGAACTTACAATTTTCCTAAAAATTATGATTAAAATTGGGAAAAATCCCATAGACTTACATTGACGGAATGTTCAAATGAGCCAACACTTTTCAAATTCCAACTGTCAAAACTCCCAGAATCCTTTGAGACTCAATCAAGCTTCCCTTCTATGTACTGTATTTCTAATCCATTTAAACTCATTCAAACTCTATCCATCTATCTATCTATCTATGCCTAGCAACCAGAATCATGCTAGTAACTTGCTAATCATGCAAGCAACATGCTAGTAACTTGCTAATCATGCTAGTAACATACTAGTAACTTGCTAATCATGCAAGCAACATGGTAGTAACTTGCTAATCATGCTAATAACATGCTAATGACATGCTAATCATGCTACAATCATGTTACCACCATGCTAGTAACTTGCTAATCATGCTAACAACATGCTAGTAACTTGCTAGTCATGCTAGAAACATGCTACCAACATGCCAGTAACTTGCTAATCATGCTAGTAACATGCTAGTAACTTGCTAATCATGCTAATAACATGCTAACGACATGCTAATCATGCTACAATCATGCTAGCAACATGCTACTAACTTGCTAATCTTGTTAGAAACATGCTAGCAACTTGCTAATCATGCTAGAAACATGCTAGTACCTTGCTAATCATGCTAACAACATGCTAGTAACTTGCTAATTATATTAGCATCATGCTAGTAAAATGCTAGTAACTTGCTAATAATCCTGTAAGCATGCTAACAACATGCTAGTACCTTGCTAATCATTATAACATCATGCTAGTCACATGTTAATCATATTAATAACATGCTAACAACATTCTATCTATCTATCTATCTATCTATCTTTGACAGACTGCATTTCCTTCAAAACATCCAAACTTTAACCTTTTAAAACTACTTTAGAATTCAAACTATTTCAGACTGAAAACCATCAAACTTAAAACTTTTAAAACTTTATAAACTTTTCAAACTCTTTAAAACTTTCTGTTCCGGCTTTCTCAAGCCAACTTAAAGTTTGTCTTGACAAACTTTTTTTATCTAGTTTAATTACTGAAATACTTCTCTTAAAGTTGAACATTAGATTGTTTGGAAACACATCGATGTTCAAACTGTCAAAAGTCAGTAGTGATGCACTAATCTTCAAGCAAATTCCAATTTGTTAATATTTTTTATTAAGCAAGAGATAAGATAGAATGAAAATATGACTACATCAACAAGATGTTTTTTGCTCTATTACATTGCAAACTTTCTGTAGCTATTTAAAATTAGAGGTAACCACTACATTTTAATCATGATCCAATAGGGCTGGACAATAATTCAATATCAATATACTTTGTGATATAATTTTTTCCTATAGCGGTGATATGATTTACAATATGTCAATATTACAATTACTGGTGTAACCCATACATTGATTTATTTGTATTGGTTGACTTCTTTGAATAATCATGAGCACTGCACGTTTCAAAATCAAAACTTGGTGCAGGTGTTTTAAATGAATGTATCTTTGAAGGGAGCCGACTGTGAGATTTTCTTCCAATATTTCGCACATCGTGAACAGTGAGCTTGCTCTCTCACACAATGACATTTTGGAAGATGCTCACAGTACAGTTTGTGTACAAGTATGGAACAGAGATTGACTGAAATAAAACAAATGAGCTGGTTGCTCTTTGCGCATTTGGGACAGACACTGGCCAGTTACGATTTATGGCAGTTTGAACATTTTCTACTACTATTTTTCTCAAATTCAGTGGGACAAGGCGTGAGATGGAGGGCCAGGTCCATGTGGAGGACCTGGGGACTGAGGCAGGACCGGCAGAGCAGAGAACCAGGGTGGAGCCGGCGGGACAGGCAGGGCTGAGGGCCACCAGAACAGGACAGACAGACCAGGTGCCCACCAGGGCAGAGCAGACGGAGCTAGAGCCCTCCAGGGCAGAGCGGACTGAGAGAGAGCCCTCCAGGGTGGAGCAGATGGAACAGAGAACCACAGCTGAGACTGGGACCTGGGGAAAACAGGGACAGAAGAGACAGACAGAGCAACAAGGAGAGAGGCAGAAAACACAGTGGTCTTAATGGCAGTCTCTGTGGGGACAATGGACATGGCTGAGAGTTCATAAACTGCCACCATCGTCATGACAGTACGGGCAGAGACTTCAATGACGACCTCCAAAGCCGTGACAGGACGGGCAGAGAGTTCATACATGGCCTCCATGGCCGGAACGGGACAAGGCGATGATTCACAGGCTGGCGTGAGTCATTGGGCGCTACCACCGTGCAGGGAGCTAGAGCAGACGTCCCCGTTTTGCGATGTTCCACAGCCTCAGCTGCCACCTCCGGGAAAACTGCAGCGGGCATCACAGCTGCTGAGGATGCTGCAGCAGACGCTGCCACCTCTAGAGGCTCCGCAGCATAAGCCACCACCTCTGGAGACTCAGTGGTGGTATACATGGCCCCTTTAGGAGGTTCTGCAGCCGGAGCTGCCATCTCCAGGGGCACTGGTGTAGTCTCATGGACAGACAAGGCCTCTGGGGCAGACTTGTGGACAGACAAGGCCTCAGGAGCAGATTCGTGGTCAGACGAGGCCTCAGGAGCAGACTCAAGGACAGACGAGACCTCTGGGGCACAGTGTGCAGGCCACACGCACCAAATGGCGACCGCCATTAGGGGAAGAGCAGCAGCGGATGGCAGAATTTCTTTAATGGTCGGGCTTAAAGGCGCTGATGCCACTGGGATGCTTGCAGCCCGCACAGACACTAGTGGTGGGTCCAACACACTGGCCATTAGGGTTGTCACGATACCATAAAAATGACTAACGATACTATACCAGCTGAAGTATCATGATACCAAGTAGTATCACTATGCCATTCAGTATTCTGTTAATTTAAAATTCAATTCTACAAAATGAATCAAAATTTTATAAATAGATGTAAATGAAAACAGAAAGTATTTTTCTCGGAATACTTAATTAAGGCGAATCAGTGACTGGCTATTGTTATCCATAAAATCATGTAAACAAAACTCTTCATGTAAACAAAAGTCTGCCTGCATGAAGTGACATTTAGATGTGGTATTTATACATTTAGACTATATTTAGAATTGCATAAATTGAGATTAGTGTTTTAAATACAAAACTCTGAATATAGAAATATATTGGAAAAGAATGTAATATGATGGGAAACTTAAAACCGCCAGCAGGTGGCAGTAAGTGTTCATGACAGAATCACTAAGTCATTCAAACCATTCTTTCAAAACAGTATCGCGTAGTATCGCGATACTACCGTAGTACAGGTATATCGTGCAATCCTACTGGCCATCATGATAGGTCGTGACCTTGGGGTGTCAGATGTGACATGGTGAGGCTCTCAGAGGACAGACAAGACGTGATGAGGCTTTGGGAGGTCAGACGAGGCGTGACAAGGCTCTGGATGGTCAGGTGAGACGTGACGAGGCTCTAGACAGACTGATGAGACGGGGCTTTGACTCTGGACGACCAGCTGAGACGTGACTTGACTCTGGATGACCAGCTGACCACTGAAAATGTGTAAATTTTAACGATTTACTCCTGGAGCCATATTGAAATTCCATTATCTCTGGAACCGAACCATACAGGGCCTTAAAAATGAAGATGCCAAAAGAAAAGTTTGTTAAGACCCACTTTTACTAATAGAATTACCAATCTCTGTGTAAAAATAAGATAATGATGCTAGTTATTGTTGATTGATAATTAATGTTTTTAAAATTTAATTCTTCCCTCATGGTATTCCCACGCTGCCTTTCCAGAAACATTTTTTGTAAGTTTCCCAGAAGTAACATATTTCTTGCTTTGAACATAACTTGTGCAGTTTTAAATTTAACCAGATCAATAAACTTCAATATATTTGACTTTAAAAATAATACATTTGTCTGTTCCAGATATCCCACATTATTTATACTTCTGATTGCTTTTGTAATATACATATTGATTGTAAATTGCTTTTGTAGGTATATCCCCAGATCGCTACACGATAACTCAAATACGGTAAAATAAATGTATCATACAGAATATGCATTGATTTATTGTCCAAAATATATCTTGCTTTACTCAGAATAGCTATAGTCTTAGCCAGTTTTGCTTTAACATACTCTATTTGAGGTTTTCAACATATCTTACAATCTAAAATTACATTTTCCAAATACCATATTCTTTATTTTACTTATATTTAATGTCAATTTATTTACATCAAACCAGTATTTTAACTTATTCATTCCTACTGTTATCACCTCCAAAAGCTGTTGTAAATTATCGAACAGAAAATATTTGTGTCATCTGCAAATAAAATACATTTTAGTATATTTGATACTCTACACATGTCATTAATATACATTATAAACAGTTTCGGACCTAATACTGATCCTTGTGGTACACAACAGGTTATATTCATATATGTAGATTTATGTTAACTGATTTCTACAAACTGTTTCCTGTTTCTTAGATAACTACCCACCCAGTCCAAACCCACCCCTCTAATACCATACCTCTCTAGTTTTTGTAATAAAATATTGTGATTTATGGTATCAAATGCTTTAAGTCTATGAAAATTGCTGCCACATGTTTCTTTTTATCTATACCATATGTCAATATGGTATATTTCCTCAATTAATTCCATTAGTGCTAAAGATGTTGATCTATTTGTCCGAATCCATATTGACTATCAGAATCAGAATTCACTTTATTCGCCAAGTGTGCGCAAACACACGAGGAATTTGTTGTGGTTTTTTACGGTGCTCCTGGTACATACATACATACATACATACATACATACATAACTGACATGAGAACAGAGAAAAACATTTAAATAAAATAAAAACTTAAAAATAAATAATAATGTATGAATCTGGAACAGAATATTTATGTACAGATTTGTGTATTTTTTTCTCTATATACAGCTATATAAATAAGAGATGTGCATGTGTATTTACATAATAATACTACAGACATTTACATAATAATACTACAGAAAGAGACAATAATTATAAATGGAGAAAGAAATACAGAAAGGAATTATAGAACCCAGGTAATGATTCATTTTTATCTGTTTAAGCTGGAGATGGCATTTGGGAAAAAGCTGTTTTTATGTCTAGATGTTTTAGTGCTCAGGGATCTGTAGCATCTGCCTGAGGGGAGAAGTGCAAACAGGTTGTGTCCGGGGTGAGAAGGGTCTTGGATGATGTTTCCTGCCCGTTTCTTCACTCTGGAGATGTACAAGTCCTGAAGGTTGGGCAGGTGCACACCAATGATTCTTTCTGCTGTCCTAAGAGTCCGTTGCACTCTTCTTATATCTGATTTACTGGCTGCCCCAAACCAGACAGTTATAGAAGAGCACAGAACTGACTCAATGACAGCGGAGTAAAACTGTCATCAGTGCCTGTGGTAGATTGAACTTTTTCAGTTGACGAAGAAAGTACAACCTCTGCTGGGCGTTTTTCACAATTGAGTCAATGTGAATGTCCCACTTCAGGTCCTGGGAGATGTTAGTTCCTAGGAACTTGAATGAGTCCACTGCAGCCACAGTGCTGTTCATAATGGTGAGAGGGGGAGTGCAGGGGGTTTTCTCCTGAAGTCCACTGTCATCTCTACAGTTTTGAGCGTGTTGAGCTCCAGGTTGTTGTGACTGCACCAGAGAGACAGCTGCTCAACCTCCTGTCTGTAAGCAGATTCGTCGCCATCTCGGATGAGACCGATGACTGTGGTGTCATCTGCAAGCTTCAGAAGTTTGACAGAGGGGTCTTTAGAGGTGCAGTCATTTGTGTAGAGGGTGGTACGGGTGCCGGATGTGAGTTTTCCCAGCCTCACTAGCTGCTGCCTGTCTGTCAGTAAGCTGGTGATCCACTGACAGATGGAGGTGGGTACGGAGAGCTGTGACAGTTTATTCTGAAGGATATCTGGAATAACGGTGTTGAAGGCAGAGCTGAAGTCCACAAACAAGATCCTAGCATAGGTCCCTGGTGTGTCTAGATGTTGAAGGATGTAGTGCAATCCCATATTGACTGCATCATCCACAGTCCTGTTTGCTCGGTACGCAAACTGCAGGGGGTCCAGCAAGGGTCCAGTAATGTCCTTTAAGTATCAACTAAAAGGTTGTGTGTTTCAATAAAATTATCAAGTCTTTCTGTAAAAGGTTTTTCCAGGACTTTGGAGAACTGGGAGAGTATAGAAACAGGCCTATAATTTATAAAAGACGAAAGTTAATGAATCCACAATCTCTTAAATAACTTTAAATAACAGACGTCATGGCACCCAAATCATCACTGACTTAAGAAACTTCACACTGGACTTCAAGCAGCTTGGATTCTGTGCCTGTCCAGTCTTCCTCCAGACATTTAATATGCTTTTAAACAGCGCTCTGTAAACAGTCACCCCTTTCAGTAATGACCTTCTGTGACTTACCCTCTTTGTGGAGGGTGTCAGTGATTGTCTTCTGGACCATTGCCACGTCAGCAGTCTTCCTCATTATTGTGGTTTCAAAGAACAAGAGATAGCCGGAATTTATACTGTAGGGATGGAAATTTAATTCAACTCAAATGTAAATATGGTAACACTTTATAATAATGTTCAGCTGTAAGTAGTTTATAAGCAATTAGTTAATGATGAAATAACCATTTACAAAATATTTATAAAAGATTACTATGTGATATGCTAACAATTTGTGTATGTTTTGTTAATCAATTTACAAGTAATTAGTTAATAATTAATCATTTACAAAACATGACTATGCATTCATAAACTATTAATAAATATATGCTAGTATTTTTATCTATGCTTTGTAGATTAAGTTATAAATAATTTACAAGTGATTAGATAATGATGAACTAATAATTTACAAAACATCACTATACGCTCACAAATGATTAAGTAACATGCTAACGATTTACAAATCTGTCGTAAGTTATCTTAAAAAAATAGCCTATCATGAAATAATCAAACAGATCCTTAGTCAGTGGTTAATAAGTTACTAGTTAATATATTATTAATCAATTATAAATAATTGAAATGTCAATCATTGAAATGTTTACTCTCCATTGAAGAGCACATCATGAATAAATCATTTGAAAATCTTTCTGCATCCCCTAATCTGAAGTGTAAACAATTCATCAGTTGTAAATTTTTTAGTCATTCATAGATCTTTCCCCCCAGTCTGTACACCCACACAACCTGTAACCGGCAGGTTTGTAAAACATTTACAACTGATGAATAGTTCACACTTTAGATTAGGGGATGCAGAAAGATTTGTAAATGATTTATGTGTTTACACAACAGGTTTTTAATATTTGTTGTGTGTACTGCAATGTACGGGCTGACTGGTGAGGGTAAAGATGGTAAACACATGGAGTATTTTAGCGCTGTGCACCTGATGTGATCTTCAGTGTAGGCTAAATCTGGTTCACATTATCACTAGATCCCACACACTCCACACAGAACACAAGTCTGTGCTGATGAGAGAAAGGGTTTACACATTTATTCACTTGACAGCAAATAATTTATTATTATTTAAATAAAGAAAATAGTTTTAGAATAATTGCATTTGTGTGCTTTTCAACACATCACTTTTCAACATGACACATAGTCATGTTTTGTAAATGATCAGTTCATCATTAACTAATTACTTGTAAATGAACTTGAAATTGACTTGTAAATGAATGAACCAAACATTCACAGATTGTTAGCACATCACTTATTAATCATTTGTGACCCTGGATCACAAAACCAGTCTTAAGGGTCATTTTTTCAAAATTGAGATTTATACATCATATGAAAGCTGAATAAATAAACTTTTTATTGATATATAGTTTGTTAGGATAGGACAATATTTGGCCGAGATACAACTATTTAAAAATCAGGAATCTGAGGGTGCAAAAAAATCAAAATATTGAGAAAATCACCTTTAAAGTTCTTCAAATAATGTTCTTAACAATGTATATTACTAATCAAAAATTAAGTTTTCATACATTTACAGTAGGAATTTTACAAAATATCTTAATGGAACATGATATTTACTTAATTTCCTAATGATTTTTGCTATAAAAGAAAAATCAATAATTTTGACCCATACAATGTATTTTTGGCTATTGCTACAAATAAACCCCAGCGACTTAAGACTGGTTTTGTGGTCCAGGGTCACATTTGTCAAAGTTTTGTAAATGATTATTTCATCATTAACTAATCACTTATAAATCACTTACAACTGAACCTTATTATAAAGTGTTACCAACTTTTTCACGATATTCTAATTTTTTGAGATGCACCTGTATGTAAATGCAATTGCTTAGACCTGAACAACCATCAATCATCTAATTAACCTTTGCTTTGATTTTCTCAATAGGGTTATTAAACTTTATATCAAATGCACCAGTTCAGCTAGAATCTGGAGGTTGTACTTGCGTTGCCTTTGTGTTGAGGGAATTCCTTTGTTGTCGTGTCATTGCAGAATTGGCTGGAAGTTCCGTGGTCATCCGATGTGATGTCTTGGACATTGGCTGAAGGATGGAGCGGAGTCATGTATGCTCGTTGAAGTTTTGAGGCGGGCACGAAGTTTGAGACACTGTTTAGCGGCAAAAATTAACTTAGAACATGAAACTCTAAATGAAATTAAAATAAAAGAAATAAGCTGACAAAACTAGATAGTGGACTCCTCATAGTGTTTTAAGAAGCGGCTGGCATGCAAGTGTTACCGGCCTCCGACCTAGGGGATATCTGGGCCCGGCATTTCAAAACTCAACAACACTCAAAGTGCATTTTGTGAAATACAATCATACAAACAACAAATCCATGAAAACATTTGATAAGTGTATGCAAAATATACCTTTAGGTATAATATATACTTGTATAAGAAAATCTATATAATCTTACACAGATTTATAAAAATAATCAGATTCAGTTTACAGTGAGTGCAAAAAGAGTGTCAAAAATGCAGTACACCAATTATTAAGCTACCAGAGAGTCTTAAAGACCAGGGCCCGTATTTATCAAGCATCTAAGAATTACTTTCAAGAACACTGCAAAGAATTGACTCGAGTGTAAAAAAATTCTTGCCTCAAAGCTGAACTTAAAAGTTAGTTATCAAGCATCTCAGTCGTAATTTAAGTGAAGTGTAGGACTAAATCTAAGTGTAAGTCTTAGATATGATTCACGACACTTTGCTGTGCCATAAACAGGATTTTGGATGACGAAATACACATGGACCAATCACTAAATAGATTTCCTTATTTAAGAATACTGTCAGATAAATTCACATTGAATGGTTAAATTCCTTATAGGAGTTTACATTCAACACACATTTGACAATATAGAATTTTCAAGAGAATTTTCAACAATTTTTTAACCCACTGTTGTGCCATTCATCCACAACATCACCTCATGCTGCAGCATGATAATGCACGGCGCCATGTTGCAAGGATCTGTACACAATTCCTAAAAGCTGGAAACATCCCAGTTCCTGCATGGCCAGAATACTCAATGGACATGTCACCCACTGAGCATGTTTGGGATGCTCTGGATCGGCGTATACGACAGCCTGTTTCAGTTCCTTCGCACAGCCATTGAAGAGGAGTGGACCAACATCCCAGAGGCCACAAACAACAACCTGATCAACTCTATGCGAAGGAGATGTGTTGCACTGCGTGAGGCAAACGGTGGTCACACCAGATACTGACTGGTTTTCGGACCCCCCGGACCCCCCAATACAGTAAAACTGCACATTTTAGAATGGCCTTTTATTGTGGCCAGCCTAAGGCACACCTGTGCAGTAATCATGCTGTCTAATCATCATCTTGATATGCCACACCTGTGAGGTGGATGGATTATCTCGGCAAAGGAGAAGTGCTCACTAACACAGATTTAGACAATTGATTGCTGTGATCAAAGCTGAATTTTCTGCATCATTACTCCAGTCTTTAGTGTCACATGATCCTTCAGAAATCATTCTAATATACTCATTTTCTGTAATAATGCAGAAGTTTCAGCTTTGCTTCACAGCAATAAATTACATTTTAAAATGTCTTTTACAAACATTTCAAACAGTTATTTATTTTTTTTTGTCATAGAATTTTTACTGTTGCAAATTGCATTTTACATTTTATACCACCCCACACACCATATACAATCCTACCCAGCCCCAACAAAAATCCCCAATTAACAAGAATGACATCTGAGGGAAAAGAAAAAAAAAAAATACAAGAAAAATAAATAAATAAATAAAAAATACAAATAATGATAATTAAAATAAATAAATAAATAACATAAAATAATAATATCTCTCTATATATACACCTCCACTCAATCCACGTCTAAGGTTTTTAAATCATTAAAAAATGTGATAAATTGTTGCCATTTTTCAAAAAAACATTTCTCCCCTACCTCTGATATTGTATTTAATTTTTTCAAATTTTAAAAAGAAGGCCAAATCTTTCAGCCACAGTGAAATAGAGGGGGGTTGTGAGGAGGTCCAAGACAACAGTATTCTACGTCTGGCAAGAAGAGATGCAAAAGCCACAATGTCAGCCTGTTTCCGACTTAAAGGCTGACATTGAGAAGGAACCCCAAAGATTGCAATCAAAGGACAATCAACTAATTTGACCCCTAGGACATCAGAAACTATTTTAAAGAAAGAATTCCAAAAGTTTTACAACTTGGGACAGAATGCAAACATATGGCTAAGGTTACATGGTGAAAGTTTACATTTGTCACACACATCTGAAACATTAGGATATATTTTAGAAAGTTTTGTCTTCGAAAGATGACCTCTGTGGATCGTTTTAAATTGTATAAAGCTAAGTCTAGCACATGAAGTGGTGGTACGTACATTGTCTAATACTTTACACCAGTAGTCATCCTCAAACTCTAAATCAAGTTCTTCTTCCCAAGCCCTGATAGTTTTAATGTTGTGGGAATTATCATTTGACAAGATAATTGCATAAATCTTAGAAATAATCCCACCCATATGAAGATTCAGTTTAAATGCCTCTTCTCATGGAGACCTAGAAGGCAGGGAGGGAAACCCAGAGAACAGAGATGAGGCACAATGCCTAATTTGAAAGTAACGAAATAGGTGAGAGGGAAGCAGATTAAATAATGAGGATAATTCAGAAAAGTTTGCAAACACATTATTAATAAAAAGATCTTCAAAGCATTTCAGACCTTTCTTTTCCCAGAAAGAGAATACAGAATCTGAAAAAGGAGGAAGAAAGAGATGATTATTATGTATAGGAGCCATGGTTGATGCCGAGGTAAATTTAAAATGACGCAGAAATTGAAAGAATATTTTGAGAGAGGCGCATACTATAGGATTATCTGTGTAAAGTGACGGGGACATGGGGAGAGAAGAGAACACCATAGCAGGGAGAGATGTTGAAGTACAAGACTTGGCTTCTAAGTTGCACCATGGTAAAGAGGAGTCTTGTACCCAGAACACCAATTTCTGAATGTTTGCCGCCCAATAATAATACATAAAATTAGGCAAGGAAAGCCCTCCACTTAGTCTACTTCTTTGGAGCAAAATTTTGGAAACTCTAGGAGTTTTACCTGCCCATATAAAGGAGGAGATTAACTGGTCTATTTTCTTGAAGAAAGATTTGGGTAGAAACAGAGGAACAGCTTGAAAGAGGTAAAGAAATTTCGGTAGAATATTCATTTTTACGGCGTTAATCCTGCCTAGTGGAGATAATGGAAGAGCTTTTTCAGCTTTTTCAGCTTTTCTTGAAAAAGCTGACTTCATATATGAAATTAAAGGAGTAAAATTTGCCGACTTTAAGGAAGAATAAGAAAGGGTAACATTAACACCAAGATACTTGAATTTAGAACTCTCCAAATGAAAGGGTATGTCATTCTGTTTTAATTTTTGGCCAGATTGATTTATAGGTTAACATTCACTCTCATCTAAGTTCAACTTATACCCAGAATATTTACCAAAATCATCTAATAGACGTATTAACTCAGGAATAGATGCAATTGGATCGGTAACATAGAGTAATAAGTCGTCAGCGTATAGAGATAATTTATATTCGATTCCTTTGCGGATTATACCTTGAAATACAGGAAGTGTTCTAAGCATTATTGAAAGGGGCTCAATGGCTATGGCAAAAAGTAATGGAGATAGGGGGCATCCCTGGCGTGTACCCCGTGATAAGGTGAAATACTCAGAATTAACACTGTTAGTGTAAATTGAAGCTTGAGGGTCAGTACATAGTAAACGTATCCATGATATCAATCCATCCCCAAAACCGAACTCCTCCAGTACCCTAAAAAGATAAACCCACTCTATCCTATCAAATGCCTTTTCGGCGTCTAACGAAATGATTACCTCAGAGGAGCCACTGTTTTGTCTTGAGTATACAATATTAAAAAGAGTGCGGATGTTAGAAAATGAATACCGTCCTTTAATGAATCCTGTTTGTTCTTCTGAGATAATACTAGGAAGTATTACCTCTAAACGAGAGGCCAAAGTTTTAGCTAAAATCTTAACATCAACATTGAGGAGGCTAATAGGTCTGTATGAGTTACATAATGTTGGGTCCTTACCATCTTTAGGTAACAGAGTTATAGATGCTTGTCTCAATGTTGGAGGCAACTTACCTAGATCTAAAGATTCCTCAAATACAGACAAAAGCAGTGGGGCCAATTTGACATGAAACTTCTTATAAAATTCAGATGGCAACCCATCTGGGCCAGGGGATTTCTTAGATTGCAATGAATTAATCGATTTAGTAATCTCCTCTAAGGTAATGGGTCTGTCAAGTTTAGGCACTGAAAGAGAATCGACCCTAGGGAAATTGATATGCCTTAAAAATTGGTTCATTTCTTCTACATTGACAGAAGCTTCAGATTTATACAGAAAAGAATAAAAGTTTTTAAAAGTTGAATTAATCTCCACAGGATCTGAGGTTAACGCGCCATTGGACCGTGCTATTTGAGTAATAAAACGTGAAGCGGTTCGGTTTCGAAGCTGATGGGCCAAAAGGCGACTGACCTTATCCCCATGTTAATAGTAATTACCACGTGTGTGTAACAAAAGTCTCTCTGCCTCACCTGTGGATAACAGATTGAATTCTGCCTGCAAATTAAGCCTCTGTTTATGTAGTTCAGGAGTCGGGCTATGAGCATACTGATCATCTAAAGCTTGAATATTCTCAGATAACTTTTTTATCCTTTTTCTTCGTTCTTTATTAACATAAGCAGAGTAAGAAATTATCTGTCCTCTTAAAAAGGCCTTCAAAGTTTCCCATAGTAAGGAATAAGAGATTGAATCGGTCTGATTAGTAAGGAGAAAGTCATCTATTGAATTAGAAATATATTCACAAAATGCTGAATCAGATAGAAGTAAAGAATTGAACCGCCAGGGTGGTCGAGAAGTGTGAAATGAAATAAGAATATCAAGACTTAGAGGGGCATGATCTGAAATAACACTGGGTAAATATTCAGAGTTTACAACCTGAGGAATTAGAGAATTACTGACAAAAAAATAATCTATACGAGAGAAAGATTGATGGACATTTGAGTAGAATGAATATTTCCTTGCTGTAGGATTAAAGTGTCTCCATGGGTCAATATAACCATTCCGAACCATAAACTCAGAAAAAATCTTTGACATAGCAGAGGGGACTTTCTTAACAGTACTTGATTTATCTAAATCTGGATCAATAACACAGTTTAGGTCTCCCCCAAATATCAGAAGATGTGTGTTCAGAGCTGGAATCCTTGACAACAAATTCTGAGCAAAGAGAGCATTATCAAAGTTCGGGGCATATACATTTACCAGAACTACTGGTGTTTGTAAAATTTTCCCTTTCACAATTAGGTATCTACCATTCACATCAGAAACAACATTGTCAATAGAAAAGTGGACGGTCTTATTAATCAAAATGGCAACTCCTCTAGACCTGGAATCAAAGCTGGAATGAAAAACATGTGATGTCCAACGAGTTTGGAGTCTGCATTGATCCTTGAGGTGCAGATGTGTTTCTTGGAGGAATATAATGTCAGGTTTTTGTAGTTTCAAATGTGTCAAAATTTTTGATCTTTTGATGGGACCATTTAGTCCTTTCACATTCCAACTCAAAAATCTAACTGAGCTTCTGGTATTGTCCATCAAACTAGGTTAATATAAAAATAGAGAGAAGGCCACAAGCAGACGAAAGAAGAGAAAAAAAAAAAAAAAAAGTAGAAAAAGGAGAAATACGAAATTGGGGAAAAACCACCCACCAAACCACCCCCCACCCTACCCTGAACATCACTCACTTTCTTCTCTCCATTCCCAAACAATGGAGGCAGAACACCAATACTCTGGAACCTCCGATGCTCAGAAACCATATCTATTCGCATCTGTCACATGAAGTCACTCCCGAACATATGGAGTAATATAGCAAACATTAATTTCAGGCAACATGAAAAACATTTGTCTGAACTCACTTGGTTAACAGTTGTCAATTAGCAGAGTACAACTGCTAATAGAATGATGTTCTTTGCATCTTTATCTCTGCGTGATACTTAAGACGTTGAATACCGTTCGTTAAACCATCGCTGCGCATCTTTGGGACAGTCGAATTGAAACTTTTCATCGCCGAGGTCAATCAGCAGGCGAGCTGGGAATCTAAGGGAGAATCTCACGTTCTTCTCACGCAGGCCATTTCTCACCGCTGAAAATGCTGCCCTCCGCTTAGCGACGCTCGAGTTGAAATCAGGAAAGATAAAGACCTTACGGGTCTGATAGAAGAGCTGGTTCCAGTTCCCTCAATGAAAAGCCTTTTCTTTATCGGTAAAGTAGTGAAACCGCACGATCATCACTCTGGGCCTTTGATTCTCCCGGTCAGCCGAAGATGCAGGGCCAATACGGTGCGCTCTATCCAGCAGCGGGGGAGTTGGAAAGATTTCTGACCCGAGCACGTCCTGGAAAAATTGTGACATAAACGTAACAGGATTGCTCCCTTCTGCTCCCTCGGGGATGCCGATGACCCGGAGATTGCAACGCCGAGAGCGCGACTCCAAGTCCTCCACTTTCTCGGTGAGTTGTTTGTTAGCCGAATTCAACTTTAGCACCGTCTGTTCCAGTGCTACAATGCGGTCGCTGTAATCATTCATGTGCTGTTCGAGCTCGTCAATATGTCGTCCTTGTGATTCAATGCTCGATTTAAAACTCTCAAAAGACGCAACAACCGGGGCAAGAGCAGAGTCAATGGCTGCTTTCACCTGTTCTGCGATGGTAGACGATAGCTCAGACCACACCCTCACCTTTTGTAATAGTTATGTATGAGTCCCTCAGTTGTTCTCTGTCAGACCCTTTGGACTGTTTTGTGTGTTGTTCCCCAATGTATGCCCTTATTTGGTCTTTCCTGTTCCGTTTTCAATCTGTTACGTCACTGTCTAATCGTCTACACCTGTCTCCCCCTGATTAGTCCCTGTATATAAGTTTGGTTGTGTCCTCTGTTAGATCGTCGGTTCTTGTAAGTCATCCAGTCAGTTTGTATGGTTGCTCCTTTTGTTTACGTTGTGTTGCTGGTTCCCTGCTGTTTCCTGTTCATTCCTGTTTTCCTGTGGATTATATTTAATAAACTCTATGCATTGGACCTCCTCGCTCCTCCTCGTCATTCCCCGCACACAACTACGTGACAGAAGAACCGAACACCAAAATGCTCTGGGCTGAGGATTTCCTTTTCAACATCCAGCAGTCAGAGGGATCGTTGGAGCAATACGTTGAGGAATTTCTGAGCGTAGTTCATCTGGTGAGTTGGAGCGATGCCACTATTAACGCGTGTTTTCAGATGGGGCTAAATGATGATAGATTGTTCCGTTCCATAACTCCTGACGATTGCCGCAAACCTGTGGCGGAATTCATCAGTTATGTCCTTGCCCTTTGTAATTCCAATTACTATGTCAATGTGGAAGATTCCACTCTTTCCCCCCCATCTGCAAACATGCGGCCGCTCCAGCTCACCACCAGCCAGCGTCCTCCACGTGCTGCTCCAACGAGCTCGCTCCCTCTGGTCCTCCCTCGCTCACTCCAGTTCTCCATAGCTCCTCCCTCATCCTCAGCCCAGAGCCCACGGCCAGCTTTCGGACTCCGCCCAGACTCCTCCTGTGCCTGCGTCTCCTAAGCTCGGCCATCCTGTGCTCTCCTGGGCCGACTATGCCCTAAGTTCCCCCAAGAAAATTTTGGGTGGGGGGGGGGGGCTACTCCCCTGATCAGCCATGGCCTTATGGACTGTGTGCTCGGCCATGGCTTCCCGAACTCCCTGACCCGCCATGGCCACATAGACTGTGTGCTCGGCCATGGCTCCCCGAACTTCCTGACCCGCCATGGCCGCCTGGACTGTATGCTCCGCCGTGGCTCCCCGAGCTCCCTGATCTGCCATGGCACCCCGTACGGTATGCTCCGCCGTGGCCCCCTGAGCGCCCTGACCCGCCATGGCTCCTTGAGTTCCCGGATCCGCCCTGGAGGCGTAACCCCTCTCCCTCATGTGTCTGCCCTGCACAAGCCTCCTTGTGTTGCTGGTTCCCTGCTGTTTCCTGTTCATTCCTGTTTTTCTGTGGATTATATTTAATAAACTCTATGCATCGGACTTCCACTGTTCGGGAGGCAGACACACTCTGTCAGTTTAAATCTAGATTAAAGACCCATCCCTTTAACCTGGTTTACACATAATGCATTAACACATTTTTATAATTCAAATCTGTTAAAGAATTGTTAGGCTGCATTAATTAGGTGAACCGGAGCCGGGAACACTTCCCATAACACCTGATGTACTCGTTGCATCATAAGAAGAATGGCATCTACGCTAATATTAGTCTGTTTTTGTTTCTACGCTAATATTTTCTTTCTACTTCTTATTCTGAGGTCACTGGAGCCACCAGATTCAGTCTGTACCCAGCCCAGATGGTGGATCAGCATCTTGAGATGACCTCTACAGCCGTAAATGTCAGCGGGGACCACGCCCCAGAGGTGGATCATCAGTGAGGAACTTGTCACCTAGACGATTTTTCTGAAGAACAGCAGGCAGATGAACTGCTCAGGACATTAATTCATGAACAACTGTTGCAAAAGATAAAAACAGTCATGAATCATCCAGGAAATGACACAGTGTTAAGATTCAAGGGTATGTAAACTTTTGAATGGGGTAATTTAAATTAGATATTATTTTGTCTTGTAGAGTATATAAACATCTGTAGTGTTAAATTGTTTATTTAGGACAGTACTAAATAAAAATAGCATACAGTTTTCATGATCCCTCTTGTTAAAATCAGCATTTAACATGTTCTGCAAGGGGTATGTAAATTTATGAGCACAAGTATATTTTCACCAGCATTCAGTATGAGATTTGTCTGTTTGATTAATATGAAGTGGGCCATTTTTCTTTAAATGTCGTGCATAGCAAAGTGTTATCATCACATTTGTACTACTTAAACTTTTCAACCCAGCACTTGCTCTAATTCTTAACCTTGCTTTCTGGCCTAAACAGATTTAACATGATTGTACTAAAAGGATTAGTTCACTTCCAGAATTACAATTTACTGATAATTTACTCACTCCTATGTCAGCCAAGATGTTCATGTCTTTCTTTCTTCAGTCAAAAAGAAATTAATGTTTTCTTCATACAGTGGACTTAAGTGGTGGTCAGTGGACTGAAGATTAAAAATGCAGTTTAAATGCAGCTTCAAATGGCTTTACAAGATCGCAGCTGAGGAATAAGGGTGTGTGCATGATTACATAAGTTGGGTCGAGCTAGTGCAAGACAAGGTGTGGTTAAAGTATATACATATTTATGTTTTTTAGAAAATGACTGATCGTTTCGCTAGATAAGACCTTTATTTCTCAGCTGGAATTGTGTGAGACTGAAAGTGCAGTTTGGACCTTCTACCCATTGGCCACCATTAAAGTCCACTGTATGGAGAAAAATCCTGGAACGTTTTTTTCAAAAACTTTAATTTCTTTTTGACTGAGGAAAGAAAGACATTTACTTTTTGGAAGACATGGGGGTGAGTAAATTATTGTTTTTTTTTTTTTGTTTGTTTTGCTTCGTTTTTAAAGTGAACTACTCCTTTAACAGTATCTTTTATTTCATGAATCTTTATCACCAGAGGTGGATCATCAGTGAGGAACTTGTCACCTAGACACTTTTGGACCCAGATAAGTCCTTTGCAATCTGACTTTGCTGCAACATGGAACTTTTGAATTATTGACACATTATTATCCCATTTAAAACTGTAAAGTTGCTTTGACACAACCTGTTTTGTTAAAAAACGCTGTATAAATAAACTTGATATATTAGACTTGATATTGGTTAGTTGGTTATTCATTTCTGTTTCTCTCTCTCATTTATTCAGGAGGAGTCTGATGAACCAGAGCTTGAAGATGTTCCGGGGATAGTTTGCCAGATCTCTTCCTCCAGCATGCTATTATTACGGCTTCAAGTGAGGGTTCTTTTGCTTGATCCCCTGTAGAACTGGGCCTGGGCTTGGCTAAACGCTCCAAACTGCAACACAGCTGACCTCAGGGATTCTCATCTTCTGAATGAGTGACACTTGTCTGCACAATTACTGTCTGCTCTAATTTTTTGGCATTATATATGCACACAGCCTTATCACTAACAGCAGTTATTGAATGTAAACCTGTAAAAAGAAATAATTTTGTAAAATGTTTACATTTTGTACTTTTATTGTTGCTGCTGTCTTACATTTACTAACTTGTTGTTAGTGATGAAGCTGGGCAATTAAGGGCAAAAAAGCTTTTGTTTTAAAAGGTTAAAAAAGACTTATTTCATTTATTGAGATGTACCAAAGTACATCTGATATTTGTTAATGAAATGCTTTTGCGTTTTGAGGTTGTAAAAGTTTTGTGGTATTGTGGAATTTTATTTTTTAATTCTACAGTGTGTAGAAATTCATTTTTCACAATAAACAATATATTGTTGTATTTTAAATATTCATTTTCACTGTGTTAAATGGAAGAGGTTAAGAAAATTCTATTCAACAAAAGATTCATTACTTAAGTTTTTTGAGTTACATGTACTCAATGTTTTTAAGGCAATCGGTTGCCACAAAATGTTTAAGTTTTGAGCCACATGATTTTGAGTATTGTGTAATTAAAGTATTTGAGTTAACTGCTACTAAGTAATATTGAGTTAAGTAATACTCATATTTTTTGAGTTTATATAACAATTTTTATAAGTATTGTTAACTTAATACAATGGCAAAAATTATTAAAAACTCATAATAATAACTCATAATAACTTAAAATATTTGAGTAGACCCGTAAACTATAATCAAAAACTACAAGTAGTATGTAATAGAAATTTTTAACTTCTGAGAACTTATTATTTTAAGTTTATTAACTCAAAAAAATTAAGGCAATCGGTTGCCTTAATTTTTTTGAGTTCTGTTAACTTATCAGGGTTTACAGTGTAGCATTAATATAACATGAAATGAGTTTGTAACCCTATTAAAGCACGGGATGAAATACAGTGTGTAGCGTCTGGACCAATCAGACATACATTAATTGTTACATTTAACAAACAGTCTTTAAACACAACAAGCCAGCTACATGCTGGAGCTCTGGAGACAACCCCCCAAAGCAACTAACACCTCAAAAAGGCTCAGTTGCCAGGACAACTATCTGATAAGAGCTTTTATTGCCCAGAGGAATGCACATCTGGCCATGCTACATTTGCCATAGGAAAGACACAATGCCTATAGAAATAGACTCTTTCCTGTTCATTCACAGACAAACCTTTCTTTGACCTTCCTATCACACATAGCCCAGGTCATTGTGTACAGTATTACTGCATTGTATTTTAATTTTGTCTGTTGTATTTGTATTTGTCTTTCTACTGTTTTATGCATGCGTTATGATAGATGACTAAACCATCACATAAGACACTCCCTCTCTTCTTCACTCTCTTCACTCGTCTGCAACAGCTTCCGACTGCTGCCCGTGTGGAGGAACCCACGGGGAGCCTGAGCCGGCACAGGGCGTGCCCGGCGGGCCCGACAGGCCCAACATACAGAGCTGTGGCTCTTGACCACAAAGAGCCAGACAGTTCCACTCAACCCTGGAATTCATCTTCATGACTCGCCTCAGTCAGTCAGTGGTTCTTGGAGAACCTAAGAAGATGAGCTAGAACTCTTCAGGACTTTCCTAAGCGTGCGCCAGGCCTTGCGGCCTTGTCTTTCCATTCCACAAAGATCACAGGACTTCAGCTGGGTCCCTCTCAGCTCTTGGTTTTTCTTCACTTTTCACATGGGAAGAAACTCCCAGTCACCATCGAGTCAGGACATCTTTGGAATTCATCACTCTTCAGACCCGGAAGAACGTGATTGCAATTCCAAAACCACCACTGCTCCAAACCATCAAAACTTTCACTTTGCATTCGGACACTTGTTCAACGACCAAGGCAATGCAAGTATCGTACATTTAACTAAACAAACAGAGGTTTAGTATAAGCTGTAGACAGCACTGATGGTTTCACTCAGGTGGCTAACTGACTCTTTTCATAGATATATTTCCTTGTCTCTCTCTAACTGCTTCTCACTGACCCTTCCCCCATGTATGAGTGACTTCATGTTTGTTTGTTTAGGTTAGTTATGTGTTAGTCTTTCGTTAATAAAACTCTTGTGCACAAATTACATGAGTGTTGATTCTGATTCTGCCTTGCAAATTAATGTCCCTTTACGATTCCGATTCGAGCTACATGCTCTAATGCAACAGTACTTTAAGAAAGTTATTTTTTGTGGCCAAGAAAATATCATTTCTTAGTGTTGATGATAAATTATGCTGAATGTTCGCTGGGCGAACAGATTAGTTGATGGAAAATTGATTCTGCTACAGTTACTACTGGCAGCTGATATAAATAATTGTAATTAATCATAATTAATTGTAATTATTTATATACATTTCCCTTTGAGCTAAAATCGCGGCAAGTGAGTGAGTCTGGTAAATAGTGAATTAGCTGTCATCATCAAAGCTCATGCAGCCAGCCGTGCTGGAGAAACTGAGATGACCGTCTGCTGGCAAATCGCTCTTGCGGCAGCCTAATTTGATAGCATAGACTAGCTAAACTGTTTCAGGTCAGACGCTGACTGATCTGCTCAAATTGCACAATTTTATGCGCTCTGCAGACGGCGTGCCCATGCTCCTCCAATTAATTATCCATTAACGGTTTAAATAAGTTCGTTAAGAAAACTGAGGAGGCAATGCCCCCTTGTGCCAGCCCCTAGCGCCAGGCCTGGGCGCATCTATTGAGGAGATGGTGGGTCAGGATCAGCAACTTCATCCTTGCGACACTGACTCAGAAAACACTAGTTTATTAATAATTAATTCCAAAATCTCCTTTCTATTTCCCCCTGACACATTCAAGTTGACCCGAGACCAACATCAATATCACTTTAAGCTTTAATTAATATTGTGTAGGCGATGTATAATATTCTTAAAACATTCATTATAACAATATTTTATACAGTAGCCTATGTGTGCTCTGCGTGTATATGGGCACAATACAAGCAGAGAAGCTAAATGAGCCCAAGTCCGACCCGATCGGTAAAAAACTCTAGTCGACTTCAGTCAAAAAACGTCATGGCAGAGCAATAAAGTCGACCAGTCGACTAGTCTGTGCAACCCGTAGTACTTATATATAAAAAGTACATACATTTTTATTGCGATTGAGTTAAGGTTGAACCCTTAACTCCATATGTTTTTTTTTCTTGCTTATGTCCGTACTGTTTGTGATAAAACCAATTTGTTTGAACAAGCAGTGATCCTTTTCTGACTTGTTCAGGGAATGCAAGGGGTGGGAAAATGGTGGTGTGGTGGTGAGCATAAAATGTGCTTATCAATTTTCATGGCAAACCAATAGATTTTGAGATATTCTGACTTCAAGTTAACTGTTCATAGACATGGACAAAGACATCCTTTGACCCCATTTACAGAAAGGACTTAAGGATCTACTGTACATATATTTAACATTTTCTGTCAATTAATTTTTTTAGGACAAAAGGCTTTTCTGTTGCATTTCTCTATCTGTGTTTCAACTGGTTCCATGAGTTTGCTTTATTTTTAGAAATAACTATACAAATAATGTATATTGCACACACAGAAAATGAAGTATTACCAAAATCAAATGTATGCTTAATCTGCGTGGCAGAAGACAAACAGGCTTCCTGGTGTGGCTGAACAGATTTATTCAACATTATATGTCAGCCAGATAATAATTTATCCAAATATCATTAATCCTGAAATTGAGCCTAGTCAGACGTCTGTAATAAGCAGTGGCCTGTTCAACCATATTAACATTGGCAGCTATCACTAGGAACAGCATGTGCCAGAAGAATACAAGTGAGTCCTTACAAGTCTGACACGCTGATGAGGATCAACATATGCTGCTGAACCAGCAGTAAACTAACGTCAGGAAGCTGAAGAGCCTGAATTGACACCATAGTTGCTGTATTTATTTTGGACAAGTATCCTGTTTATTTTGTTTTGGGGGGGGGTTGATGATAATGTTTGGTGTTTTCATACTTCGCTTCTCTCCAGCAGTAGTCAAACAGGATGTTTTTGTGTTTTGGGGGAGTTGCTTTGGTGCGAGCCCTGATAGGAGAGGATAGGAGAGGATAGGAGAGGTGGGATTTTTTTTCACTTGGATACTTTAAAAATCTAGCTTTTCTGGCTGGTTTCTCCAACACTGCCTATCCTAATCCAATTATGTAATATTAAATGGACTTATCTTGTAGATTATCCATGGACAATGGGAACCTTATACGTTTTACTATAGTATCAAACAGCAAAAAAAAAAATAACATGATGTGTTTGAGCTAATTTCCACTACTTGACATCATGTGTCCTGCAATGTGACTATTTCACATGCGCACTTTGCAGTGTCAATGCTGAAAAGATATATTATGCAGCCCTTACATGCATAAAGCTCTATGGGGGAAAAACGCTGGAAGTCAAGTAATGTTTAGGCAACCCATGGTTAAAACACTTCAAGTCTTTAAAAATATAAGATGTGACTTTTTGAATCTGTCTTAATTACCTTGCCCCTCCGTAGTGGTCGCCTGCTCCACCAGCATGTTCCTTGTCTCCTCCACATGTGTCCTCACCTCCTCCCGGTTGTATGGAGTTAGAATTGTTGCATAATTCCAAATAAATACATTATGATCCACAAATAAATGTAAAGCGATTGACAAAAACAAAGCATATTCACAAAATAAATAGAATGAGATCCACAAATAAATCTTAGAGTTCCACAAACATGAATTATATTCACAAGTAAAAAAATTAGAATTGCAAATAAAAAACATACTCACAAATATTTTTTTTATTTTACAAACACAACTTTGCCCGGCATTTATATGTGAATCGCGTACTGTGCATTTGTAGATCGCTGCGCGTATTTGTGGATTGCTCTCTGTGCATTTGTAAATCGCTGCGCGTATTTGCGAATTTTGAAACATTTCAAGCATCAAGACGCACACAGATCCACAAATGGATGGACTCCACCCACCTTCTACTTAAGCCAATCAGATACCGGCCACGTGGGGCTGACCAATCGTTGCATGTTCTCGCTCCAGCCAATCACGTTTTGCCTTACAATCAGTGCGGGACCAGCCAAGTAGGGCTCGCTGCAGCCTGTGGTGGACATCCAACCCCGCCCACATCCACGCATGACGTCAGACGTCGAAAGTCACGCCCATATCAAATACGTCACCTTGTGACTCCCCAATCCCTATACCGGGAAACCCGTAAGTATGTCGAAGCAACTTACGGTTGTTTCGGGAATCTATATATAAAATAATCGGCCATTGTCCTTCGTTCTACTAATACACGTTTTCTTATTTGTGTAAAGGATGTCTAGGCTAAAATGCCACAACTTAAATCTAATATATTTAATATGTCTAATATACGGAGCTGATTTCGTCATCATGACAGCCTGTAATATGCTTGCATTGACTACACTGGGCTAATTGTTAATAAAAACCTTTAAACCTTACCTTGTTCAGTTATGTAATGAAATAAATTCACATTTATTACGATCGATTTTAGTTGAATTTTAAATGTAATGATGTTTAAAGGGGACAGTTCGATTTTGGTATTGTAAAAGTATGTAAAATTATTGTAAAAGTTGGTATTGTATGTCTTAAAATTTTAAGTTTAGTCAACTCAAAAAATGTTTATTCAACTTGAAATGTTAAATTACACTTATTGACAACTTAGATATTTGAGTTGACTAAACCTTTAAGGCAGCTGGGTTACTTACCCATCTGTTAAGTTTAACAAACACAAATATCTAAGTTATTACTTAGTACAACTTAACATTTCAAGTTGACTAAACTTATTTGAGTTGACTGAACTTAAAGTTTTAAGGCAGCAGGGTAACAAATTATTTTAAGCTGACTCAACAAATTGTGTTTTTGTTTTTTACAGTGTACAGCGATTCAGCTCCTTGACAGAATAAACTTTAGAGCTTGCCATTTTCATAGAATGCAGTGTGTTGCCATCACATAAGCATTTTTCTATAAAAATAAACAGCCACACTTCCCCATCCCTAGATTTTTGCAATTACTTTCAAACCTCACAATACTTTGCAGATAAAAACAGTGGCAGTGGACAGGTATAAACATTTCTAGAGCCAGTTGTCTTACAAGTTGTATTTCGTCAAATCTTAAAATATGGTTTGAGGGAGTGCTGTTTAGCTGTGTCTAAGGCTAGATAAATATTGAAATACTTGAACTGTTTGAAAAGACCCAATATTGTGGTAACAAACTGTGTTGAGTGCCTGCACTGCACTGCTCTATTGCACTAGTTATTGGAGGGTACAGTGTGTTCTTGATGAGTTCAGACCATTTCATCACATGGTGTTCATTTTGGATTCACACCAGAAGGGGAGAGATGCATTGGATTTCACTACCGATAGACTGAGCAATCAAAGGTCTCTTTGCAATGAAGAAATAGTTTCTCATTTGTTCCAGCAAAAACTGTGTATGCATTCATACGCTCATATTGAATTAACTGAGCCAGCACATTCTTATTCCATTCGGGACTTCGGTATTCATATGCATTTTGCTATTGACTGTTTTTGTTTGTTTTGACTGTCCTCCTTGGCCCTTCTGGGAATTTCAACGGCCCGGCATTACCTTCATCCCTGGACACTGGGATGAAAGTTACCTTTTTTTTGGGGATAGATGTAACAGTGAAGTAATTTGCTGAAATAAGACCAACACATCCAATTTATGCAAAAACTTGATTGAAGAATAAAGAATAATCAGTTTTTTTGAATAAAGTGAACCATTTAAAGTGACAAAAACATTATGCTGCATTAATTTTAGGACTTTAAATTTAACACAAAAACAATTGCTGTGTGTGTTTGTGTGTGTGTGTGTGTGTACTGTATTCAGTCAGTAGCTGTGTTACCATCTACCTATTTTTATGTCAATTTTGGATTTTCACAAAATAATGCTTGATGGAAATGTCAAGATGCACATAAATTCTAAACTTGCAAAAAAAAACGTATGTGCTCATTTGAGGCGGATAACGTTTTTATCCAATAAGAAGATGCACATAAACTATGACAGAAACACATTTCACATAAATCCCTTGATGTGCAACAAAAACCTCACATGACTTTGTGCTCAATAGAGGATGTGATTGAATAATTGGACTCGTCAGAATATTTTGTTTGTCGATACTGTATCGATTCTCAAAAATGGAATATTGATATTTAAAAAAAAAAAAAAATTCATACAAGATTCATGACAGTTGCTTCGTTTTGAGCGTATATCACGACCGCTAGATTGCAGTCTTCTTATCTCTGAACTTAAACAGTGACAGGAAATATTAGCATATGGGCACGCCACTAATGTTAATGTTAATGGAGGATGAAAGAATAGTTCCTGCTCCCGCCTCGGTGTAAAGTATGGGGTCATTTCGGCTTTTGAGGTAACGTTCACTCCAGGACGCGGCGAGCAGCGGAACCGCTGCGCGGCCACCAGCCATCTGTGCAGCAGAAGCGCCTCGTTCAGCCAAGGCGTCGTTCGCGTCGCAGTTCCACTGCTTGCCGCGTCCTGCGAAAGGGCCTTTGTGCCGGGCGCGGTGGGGTAGCTGCACGGCTGCCAGACGTTTTTTCTCATGGTGGGGCTGTTTTGTGCCGTTGAGTCAGTGCTCGAATCGCGGTCTCTGCGATTAAACCCAGAGCATAATTACAAACTGAAAAACTTGCGAAATCCAAACCTTGAAAAATTCTCAGAACAAAAAGGTTCTCAGAATGTCCAATATCTCTATTTATTTTATTGTTTTACAATTCTTTTGTTTTCTTTAGGAATCCTGCAAGCACTTCATTTTCTACTGATATTAAGCAGATGTGATTCTTAAGTTCAGATCAAAATGATCTGACATGGTTACAATTGTAAACTTAAATTTTAAAGCAAGGTCTAAAAATATACATGGTCTGTTTATAAAAGCTTACATTTTATAGATTTAATAACTAAAGAATCTTGCAAATACTTTATTTTCCCCTTTTACTTGTACTGCACAAAAAGTGATTCAGTAACATTGAATGTTTGCATATGGTTGTGTTCTTAATTACAGCTTTCCGTCCTATTCATAAAATAAATATCCCAACATATCGCCTTGTTTACAGTATCGCAATGTATCGCAACATATCGTATTGGAACCCCTGTATCGTGATACGTATCGTATCGCCAGATTCATGGAAATACACAGCCCTATTTTCTAGGGCCTTTAAATGTTATATCTCATAGCGCTTTACTTAAACAAATAAAACATCAAAATACGCCATTAAAGATTATAAAATAAGCATACATACAAAATACATACAAAACACTTGAAAATACATAATTTTCAACCAAAAGAAAGGTAAAAATTATTTAAAAAATTATTAAAGAGCAACATATCAACCATGACTCTCACAAAAAAACTAAAAAAATTACAGCCACAGTTTTAGAAAGGACTTGTTTATTTATTTGGCGTGAAATATTGACCTTTATAAATAAGAGTTTTGACACACTTGACTGAGTGGCATTGTTCTAAAATAGGGTTTTAATTCTGACATAATAAATTAGCCTTGGACGAACGCACCGGTGCATTCACTTGGATTATTTTCTTATAATAGCACACAAACTTAAATAGTTGTTTTGGTCATAATAGTAGAACATCAGTCATATAGCTAGGCTACTTTTGTATTTTAGGCAGTTTAAAATGCTGCCACACATATTATTTTTTCCACTCATTTACGTCGTAATAACGAGATCTTATGTTGTTTTAATGACATCTTTTCTCGTAATAACGAGATGTTTTCTCATTAAAATGACATTTTTTCCTTAAAAAAACGAGATGTTATGTCATTAAAACGACATAATTATCTCGTTAAAAGCAAAATATTTTGTTCTCTTTTTAAAGACATATTATGTCATAAAAAGGATATGTTTTTTCCCATTATAGTGTAATTATAGTGTATTACAGAATACTTCGCCTCCTATGAATCCAGCGGAAGTTTCTAGCCTTCAGGCGGCGTTCGCTTATCAGGAACAACTCGGTAAACTTCAGTCAGTCAGCGAGCACCTGACGCAGTACATCCGATCATTACCTCCTCCCACGCCAAGGACGGTAAGCTTCGCTCTTCCCGATAAGTTTGACGGAACTGCTGAATTGTGTAAGGGGTTTGTGCGTCAAGTTAAATTGTATTTCGATCACCAAGATTCGAAACCGAGGAAAAGAAATGTGCGTTTCTTATGACATTGTTAACAGGTAAAGCCATCGATTGGGCTTCAGCAGTGTGGGACTCTGATTCACATTTCAAATGTTCAGTTGACTATTTTTTGGAACAACTCCGGGAAGTGTTTGAATATCCCGCAGGGGACAGGGATATATCAACACAAATCATCAACATTAAACAAGGGAACCGCACTGCTGCAGAGTTCGCCATTGAGTTTAGAACCCTAGCTGCTCAAAGTTGTTGGAATAACATTTCATTAAAAGCTATGTTTTACCACAGCCTGAGTTCCGATTTGCAAACTGAGTTAGCTTGCCGAAGAGAGGAGTTATCCTTCTCCGAATTCATCTCCCTCACCATAAAGATTGATAATCTCATGAGGCAAACTCCCAAACGAAAAGCTGAGAAGAATAATCCTCGTAGCTCCCCAGCTTCCACGACAATTGTACCTCTACCGCTGGAAGAACTTAGTGTTTCACGGTTGTCTGAGGAAGAGAGAGAGAGGCGCCAAACTCATCACTTATGCTATTATTGTGGAGGAACAGGCCATCGCAGTCTCGGATGTCCCCAGAAACATCAAGCCGGCTCCAGGGTAAATATTAATCATTTCTCCCTTCTCAATAACTGAACTTTAACACTCCCCATCCTTCTTGAAAGTGATACTCTGTCTCTTGAACTTACTGCTATGATAGATTCGGGAGCAGCACTGAATCTCATCAGCAAAGACGTTGTGGAGAGATACCAGATCTCCACTCAACCTTGCACACCACCTATAAAGATCAAAGCCATCAATGACGCTCTCATCGGGGAGGGGATCACTCATCAAACCAAGACACTCACACTCAAGATCGGCCTACTGCACCAAGAATCCATCTCCTTCTATGTTGTCGACTCCCCCAAGCATGAGACCATTCTAGGATTTCCATGGCTCTCAGTTCATGACCCGGACATCTCCTGGTATCATGGTGAGCTTACCCACTGGTCTAACTTCTGTCAAGAGAACTGCTTTTCAGTGAAACCTCAACCATGCTATACTACCAGCATTGAAAGTCCTACAACTCACAAGACAGTGACCATTCCTTTCTGTTACAAAGACCTTTCTGAAGTTTTTAGTAAGTCGAAGGCAACACAACTTCCACCACACAGCCCCTGGGACTGTGCTATCGATCTTCTTCTCAACGCCATGCCTCCTAAGAGCAAGATTTACCCCCTCTCCAGAACAGAAAGCCAAGCCATGGACGAATATATCACCGAAGCTCTTGACTCAGGGTTTATTTGGCCATCCACTTCTCTAGCTGCCGCTGGTTTCTTTTTCGTTGAGAAGTAGGATGGAGGACTGAGACCCTGAATAGATTACAGGGAACTTAACAACGTCACAGTCAAGTTTCGTTACCCACTCCCTCTAGTACCATCTGCATTGGAACAACTACGTGAAGCCACCATCTACACCAAGCTAGATCTGAGAAGTGCTTATAATTTAATAAGAATAAAGGAAGGAGATGAATGGAAGACCGCTTTTCTCACCACCAGGGGGCACTATGAGTACCAAGTTATGCCCTATGGGCTAGCCAACTCCCCAGCTGTATTTCAATCATTCATCAATGAGATCTTCAAGGACCTTCTCAACAAGTATGTCATTGCCTACATTGACGATATTCTTGTCTACTCCAAGTCAGAAGAGGAACACATCAAGCATGTCAGGACAGTGCTGTCACGTCTCCTCGAGAATCAACTGTACGTGAAGGCAGAAAAATGTGAGTTTCATGTACACCAGACATCCTTTCTAGGCTACCACATCAGCCACCAAGGGGTCAAGATGGATGTCACCAAGATTCAAGAAGTCACAGAATGGCCACAACCCTCCACTATCAAGGAACTACAAAGATTCTTAGGCTTTGCAAACTTTTACAGACGATTTATTCATAATTACAGCATGGTTGCAGCTCCGTTAATCTCACTTTTGAAAGGCAAACCCACCAGGCTAGAGTGGACAGAGGAGGCCAACCAAGCTTTCATCTCTCTCAAAGAAAAATTCACCTTAGCACCCACTCTGAAACACCCTGATCCTAATCTACCCTTCATAGTAGAGGTGGACGCTTCGGACTGTGGAATCTGGGCAGTACTCTCCCAGAGACATGGTCAACCAGGCAAGTTGTATCCATGTGCCTTTTTTTCTAGGAAATTAACCAGTGCCGAACGTAACTATGATGTGGGGAACAAGGAGCTCCTCTCCATGAAAGCTGCAATTGAGGAATGGCGACACTGGCTCGAGGGTGCCACTCATCCGTTCCAAGTTATCACCGACCACAAGAACCTGGAATATATCAAAGGTGCGAAGCGTTTAAACCCTCGCCAGGCTCGCTGGGCTCTCTTCCTCACCCAGCACTCAATTCACCTCACAAGTTTGGAGGGCGTTTTGCAAACAACTGGACATTAATGTGAGTCTCACTTCAGGTTACCATCCTCAAGCTCAAGTTGAAAGATTGAACCAGGAAATCGGGCGATATCTAAGAACCTATTGCAACAGAGAACAACACAGATGGTCAGAGTTTCTCCCCTGGGCAGAATATGCTCAAAATTCATTAACACATTCTTCTATAGGCCTTACCCCCTTTCAGTGCGTCCTGGGGTTTCAACCTCCCCTGTTCCCGTGGTCTGGCGAACCCTCCTCGGTTCCAGCAGTGGATGACTGGATACGGCGTAGTGAGAGGGTGTGGGACAGTGCTCATGTTCATCTCCAGCAGGCCATAAGGACACAGGAAATCCAGGCCAACAGACGACGCCACCCACATCCTCCCTACCAAGCTGGACAACGGGTCTGGCTCTCCACTCGGGACATCAAGTTGCGGCTGCCCAGCAGGAAGCTCTCACCAAGGTATGTAGGACCATTTAAAATTCTGCGTAGAATTAATGAGGTTACCTACCAATTGGAGCTTCCTGCTAACTACCATATCTCTCCCTCTTTCCATGTCTCCCTCCTGAAACCGGTCCACCCGGATGCTGACCCCGGCCATGAAGCCCCAGAACCACCACCACCTCTGGATATTGACGGAACTCCCGCTTATCAGGTGAAAGAGTTACTGGACTCGCGTCGCCGAGGGGGTCAGCTCCAATATTTGGTGGACTGGGAGGGGTATGGACCTGAGGAGAGATCATGGGTGGCCACCCGCGACATCCTGGACCCATCGCTCATTGAAGAGTTTCATCGAGCCAGACCCGACCGACCTGCACCACGACCACGGGGACGTCCACGTCGAGCTCCAGGAGTCGCTCCTAGAGGGGGGGGATTCTGTAATGCCAAGCCAGCAGAGGGAGCCCTCACCTGAGTACTGACTGCCTCGCTCCCTCTGCTGCTTCTACAATCACTTCCTGTTTGGGACTATTTAAACACTGACCACGTGCTCGCTATTTGCGAAGTATTTCCAGTTATCTGCCTTACCGAGCATTTATTATCTTACTCTGACTACCTGTTGCTGTTTTGCTTTGTCTCTGGATTCTCGAGTTTACGGATTACCCGTTCGGATTTAGTTGCTATATTGGACTGCATTCACGGTTTGACCCCATATCTGTTCCCTCACTATCGCTGTCTGGATTACCCCTGTAGTGTGTTTGCTCTATCGGACTGACTTTACGGCTAGGACCCCCTGCCTGTTTTATCACGCTTGTTTCTTGGATTTCCCTTTTGTATTGTATGCCATTCGACTGCCTTTCCGGTACTGACCTTCTGCCTGGCCTCCTGTATTTTGCTGTCTTTAATAAACAACCACATATGGATTCTAACTCTGCCTCAGCGTCCACATTACATATAGAAGATATGTGAGCGAGCTAAGCGATTGTCCGCGCTGCTGTCGCTACAGTCCTGACATAAATGAGGATCTGCAGGAGTGATAATAAAAATACACTGCTTTAAATGTATTTTCATGTAATGGTTTTTATTGTAGCGGCATGTTAGGAGTAATCTCCAGTATGTCAATATAATGCTATCCAATAACTGCATTCAGACCCAGAGAATATGAATGATATTAGGTTATTATTATTAATAATAATAATAATAATAATAATAATAATCGTTCTCTTTGAAAAACAGAAACGAAAATCATGGTATTTTTGGTTTTTTTTGTTTGTTCGTGGGTAAAAACAAATGTTGATGCTTTAATATTTAATATATTTGTTTAAAATGCGTGGGCGGCCTTGATACTTAGTCTGAATATACATTAACTATATATTATTGATTATATATTATTCAATTATATCTTTAGATCAAGATGCGAGTCGCATCACATCCTTTTTCTGGGGTAAATTCCAGGCTTTTTACTGTAGGTAGAAGGCTGCACTTTGCTCTTGCTGGATCTATACGAATTAAATACAAATTTGTTTTCGATTGTTTTATTTAAGTAGACCTTTCAAGCTGTCTATAGACATAACAACAGACAGTGCACCCTGTTATTTTACAAAAGCGTTTTACAGCGTTTTGTTCTTATTGTGGAAGTACACAAAATAAAGCAGACATTTATATTTTCTTCCCTCTGCTATCAAAATGCAAGAGATCGCGCCAGCGCCGCCGACCCGAGAAGTGCAGTGTTGCACTTTATATGAGATGTATATTTGCAAGAAATATAGCCTATGCAACAGCCAAACATGAAGAAACGTTACTGTGACTATAATTTGCAGAGTAGTACATCAGATGAACTCTTATTCTGCGTAATGGGACAGTAAAGACAGACAGAGATGAAAAGTGGGGTCGAAAAGTGTAGCTTAATTTTCGTTTGTCCATTTTTCAAATAGAACGAAATAATAATGATAATAAAAATAATAATAATAATAATAGCCTAACAACAACAACAACAACAATAGTAGGCATAATAATAAAAATAATAATAAAATCAAACCGTTTGTCATTTCTCTATTTCTTTTTGTTCGTATTTCGATTTTTTGTTAAATCAAACTTAGGTCATTCAAATAAAACAATATTACAACCCCGGAGTTAATTATTCAGAAATAACATTTTTGATCTGATTATCTTAAATATTGCTGTTCTTAGATAGCATTATATTGTAGACAGATTGGAGATTAATCCTAATAAACATGCCGAGAAAAATATGTAATTTTAACAAGATAATTATGTTGTTTTATTTTAAATGAATATTCTAATATAAATAGGCTATTGCATGCATTAAATGAGATACTATCAGAAAACAAATTCTCATCAAAAGCAGTCTGAGGTGCGTTTCCATACAACGACGTAACTGATTAACCACCACAGTATATGCATTGTTGTAGAAACGAACTAGCTAGTCACGACTGTTTCCCGAACATGGTTGCATCTCAATAATTTGAACCACATTTGTTCAACAATATAGGGCCAATGTTAATGATGTCACACACATGTGCTGGAGTAATATCTTCTGCTATTTAACTGTTTAGAGATCCTGCTGCTGTGTTGTACATGGCAGCTGATGACTAATTAACTTTTTCCTTGCCTGTCATTTCGCTTTATTTGATGTTTGATTCATCGCAGGTTCCCTCTTACGTAATACTCGGGGGTTCCCTTAGACATTTATGCACATGCGTGCTCTTCCGAAATAGCACTTATAGAGGACATACAAAAACATAGATTACTAATGCATTTATATTTAGATTGAATGAAAGATTGTACTGCATGTTAGCTTGCTTATTGTGCCCAAGAGCA